>NC_047515.1:34608109-34713109 GCF_902827115.2 Pseudochaenichthys georgianus
GATATCTGAAACAAAAGGAAAATCCCTTTAAAGCTGTTCACTTCTGAGGGAAGAAAGTAGAGTGTAGATGTCAAAGCGAGTCAATAAATACAGTGAGTTATCTGGGCTCCACACAAAGGGAAGGATATCAACAGGAATTCAAGCTGTGAGTACACGCCTTCAGCAAACCTGACTGAATGTTTCTTTTTGTGTCAAACGGTCTCAGTCCTACCATTCTCTATAATACACTATCCATGTCTGTGTTATGCCTAGTATCCCTGCACATATAATGGTTGGGCAACTTGAAATGGATTTGTCCACATTGTCACTAGTTGACCTTCCCTAAATAAACTTGGTTGATACTGGCAAAGCATTCCATTAGCATGTGCTGCGCCATATAGCATATAGCATGTTGGAGTCCCAAGTTGATCATAAGTGAAGAATCTAGGGGCTCACCTTTCCCTCCTTGGTAGATCATCTCTTTGCTCCCTTTCTCCTCCACCTGAATCTGAGTATGGGGATGTTGGGTTCTCATTCTGTGCTTCCTCAACAGGTTGAACATCTCCAGACTCACAATTTTCCTCTGGCAGCACATCTTCTTGTGCGTTTGTTATAGGCATTTCTTTAACAACAGGTTCATCTGTACTCAACACTGGTGTGTTCTGTTCAGCACCATCTTGTGTGTTAGACTGCTCCATGGTTACATCAATAAAGGGCCTTTGAGAATGTTCTACTGGCTTGTAGTAGTACTCAAACTCCTCTTCGTCATCTTCCTGTTCCCGAGCTGTATCTTCAGCAGCTGTCTCTGTCATCCTTCTTTCATTCTTTTGCTTGGACACTGTCTTTGGCTGAATTTCCAGAGGTAAGTGATCACAAGGTAGCAACAGATTGCGATGCATTATTCTCGATCTTCCTCTTCCCTGCTCAGGTCTGATTTCATAAACTGGAATGTCTTCTCCGACCTGGCGGATTACATAGTGGATGTTCTCTTCCCAATGATTACGAAGCTTTCCAGTGCCTCCTCTCAGTGTCAGGTTTCGAACAAGGACACGATCACCGGGGTACAGCATGGAGCTTCTCACTTTTCCATCATAATGTCTTTTACTGCTTTCTCTTGAATTCTTTGCATTCTCCTGCACTATTTCGTACGCGTCTTGCATCTCCCTTTTCCATTTCTCCATGTATGTTCGATGGTCTGTCGTTCCTGTTTCAGATGTTAGACCAAACAGTAGGTCAATGGGTAACCTTGGGGATCTTCCAAACAGAAGGTAAAAAGGGGAGAAGCCTGTTACCTCACAACGTGTGCAGTTGTATGCATAGATCAGCTTGTTTAACGATTCCTTCCAGTTTGTCTTCTGTTTATCAGTAAGTGTCTTTAACATCTGTAGCAGTGTTCGATTGAAACGCTCAACTTGCCCATTTCCTTGAGGATGATATGGTGTTGTTCGCGACCCAAGTACACCACAGTTCTTTTTCAGCTGGGCAAAAAGCTGGTTCTCAAATTCACCGCCTTGGTCGTGATGTATACGTGTTGAACTTGAGAGCATAATCATTAAATATGCGATCAGCAACAGTTTTGCCAGACTTGGAAGTGGTGGCGTAAGCCTGGGCGAAACGAGTGAAATGGTCAACGATTACCAGTATGTACTCATAGCCGCCGCTGCATTTGTCCAAATGAAGAAAGTCTATTGACACCAGTTCAAAGGGTTGAGTAGTGACAATGCTTGTGAGAGGTGCACGTGATTCTTTGCATGGTGTTTTTAGCTTAAGGCAAGTACAAGTCCTCGCTACATAGTGTTCAATTTCTTTTTGCGTGTATGGCCAAAATAATCTGTCTCTAATCAGTGATGTTGTACGATCAATGCCTTTATGGCCCATCTCATCATGCAACTCTTTCAGTACAGTGATTGTATGCCTCTCAGGTAATACAAACTGTGTTCTGTTAACTGTCTTCCTGCGAAGAATGCCATCGTCATCGATATGGAGTCTTTCCCATTCGCAGAGAAGGCACTTGCTTTGTTTACTCAATGCATTAAATGCATGTCTATCTGGCTTGTTGTCCCTCAGTTTACACTGCATCACTGGACCAATGTTTTTGTCGTCTTCCTGTGCTTTTCTTATTTCAGGAAGTGAAAATGATGTATACATTGCTTCACTCACTGATGAACATTGGAGAGTGGTAAGTACTGGGCAGACCAACGATGAGCTTGAGTCTTGAGTCTCAACTGCTTGGGCTGTAGCTGCCACACAGTCTGATGGGAGCTCTTCAGTACATTTGTTCAACATCTCTTCAACATTTACAGGCATCCTTGATAGACTGTCAGCATCCACATCTCTTTCCCTGGACGGTATCGAATGGTAAAGTGAAAGTCGGCAAGCTCTGCTACCCATCTATATCCAGTTGCATTAAGCTTGGCACTCGACAGGACATAGGTAAGTGGATTATTATCACTGTATACAGTAAATGTAGGCGCATAGTACAAATAGTCTCTGAATTGTTCTGTTACTGCCCACTTTAATGCGAGAAATTCCAATTTTCCTGAGTGGAGATGGTAATTTCGTTCAGAGGCTGTCAGTGTCCGGGAACCGTAGGCGATCACACAGAGTTTACCATCCTGTTGTTGGTATAGGACTGAGCCAAGGCCTTGGTTTGACGCATCTGTATGGAGGACAAATGACCGTGAGAAGTCAGGGAACCCGAGGACTGGGGGCTCAACCAGACAGTCTATTAGCCGTTCCAGGATGCATTGATATTCTTCAGTCCACACAATTGGTTTGTGTGATGGCACTCCTTTCTTTTTTTCTGTGACTCGTCTTGTTTTTCTCCTGCTTTCTGTTACATTGTTGTCTTCTGCTGTACCTTTCAACAAGTCATGAAGTGGTCCAGCAATTCGGGAAAAGTTCTGTATGTATTGTCTGTAGTAGCTTAGCAAGCCCATGATAGCTCGAAGCTCTCCCACATTTTTCGGTCTCTTATCTTTCAATGCTCTCACAGCGATGGTGTCAGCTGGATCGATTTTGCTACCTTCGGCAGAAACAACTCTTCTCTGACTGGGGGATCCCAAGGCGCTCCCAGACCAGCGAAGAGATATAATCCCTCCACCTGGTCCTAGGTCTACCCCTCGGTCTCTTCCCAGCTGGACGTGCCTGGAACACCCTAGGGGAGGCGCCCAGGTGGCATCCTAACTAGGTGCCCGAACCACCTCAACTGGCTCCTTTCGACGCGAAGGAGGAGCGGCTCAACTCCGAGTCCCTCCCTGATGACCGAACTTCTCACCTTATCCCTAAGGGAGACACCAGCCACCCGGCGGAGAAAACCCATCTCGGCCGCTTGTATCCGCGATCTCGTTCTTTTGGTCATGACCCATCCTTCATGACCATAGGTGAGGGTAGGAACGAAAATGGCCCGGTAGACAGAGAGCTTTGCCTTCTGGCTCAGCTCCCTTTTCGTCACAACGGTGCGGTAAAGCGACTGCAGTACCGCTCCTGCTGCTCCGATTCTCCGGCCCATCTCACGCTCCATTGTTCCCTCACTCGAGAACAAGACCCTGAGATACTTGAACTCCTTCACTTGGGGTAAGGACTCATTCCCTACTTGGAGTGGACAGTCCATCGGTTTCCTGCTGAGAACCATGGCCTCAGATTTGGAGGTGCTGATCCTCATCCCAGCCGCTTCACACTCGGTTGCGAACCGATCCAGTGAGTGCTGAAGGTCGCAGACCGATGAAGCCATCAGAACCACATCATCTGCAAAAAGCAGTGGTGCAATCCTTAGTCCACCGAACTGCAGACCCCCTCCCCCACGACTACGCCTCGAAATCCGATCCATGTATATTACAAACAGGATTGGTGACAAAGCGCAGCCCTGGCGGAGGCCAACCCTCACCGGAAATGGGTCCGCCTTACTGCCGAGGACCCGGACACAGCTCTCGCTTTGGGAGTACAGAGATTGGATGGCCCTGAGTAGAGACCCCCTCACCCCATACTCCCGCAGCACCTCTCACAGTAACTCCCTGGGAACTCGGTCATATGCCTTCTCCAAGTCTACAAAACACATGTAGACCGGATAAGCGTACTCCCAGGCCCCCTCCAGGATCCTTGCGAGAGTAAAAAGCTGATCCGTCATTCCACGACCAGGACGGAATCCGCATTGTTCCTCCTCAATCTGAGGTTCGACAATCGGCCTGACCCTCCTTTCGAGTACCTTGGAGTAAACTTTCCCGGGGAGGCTGAGTAGTGTGATGCCTCTGTAATTGGCACACACCCTCTGACCCCCCTTTTTAAAAAGGGGAACCACCACCCCGGTCTGCCACTCCTTCGGTACTGTTTAGTTCACAGTATAGTTCTAGATATCGAACCTCACGCTTGAAAAGTTCACACTTGCTGGGCTTCAATTTGATTCCATATCTTCTCAACAGCTGTAGCACTTTTATGACATGGTTCACATGGTCCTCAAACGATTGACTGTACACAAGTGTGTCATCCAAATAGGGGATGCAGATGTTGTCTCGCACTTCTTCTAAACACTCTTCCATGCACTGTTGAAAGGCTGCTGGTGCATTCATCAGCCCAAATGGAATTCTTATCCATTCATACAGGCCCCACGGCGTCACAAATGCAGTTAAAGGTCTGCTGTCTTCATCTATAAAACCCTGATGGTAGGCCTTCCCTTGGTCTAACAATGAAAACCAAGTATGACCGCCAAGACTGTCAAGGATGTCCTGCACTCGGGGTATCGCTTGTGGACATTGTCAGTGGAATGTAGAACCTTCACTTTGCAGATGAGACAGCGTAACTCTCCTGGCACCCGTAGTTGACCTCAGATTGTATACAAGTCCCTCTCCGTAGCTATTGAACCACCACACGTCGTCGTCCACCCTAGTTGTAGTGAAGATGGGTTGAATGATGATCGGGGACATCTATCTAGAACAGCTGGCCCTCGTCACATTCGTCCCGGATGAGCCCCCAAATGTTACGCCCCTGATAAAAGGGAAGAATTTTGACAAGAGTCAAAGTTAGGTTTCATTCTCCGGTACTTTACTCGAGTCAGTCAACAAATGCAACACCTTTCAATAGCACATACAACTTGGCTATTAACACTGTATTTCAATCATGAGATAATAATCACTCCTTAATTACCACAATATCATTGATAAGATAATATAATCGACAACATAGCAGAACCCTCACAGAATTATTTAACTAAAATATAAAGACAACATATTACATATAACTGTGTGCACAATACACAAGATGGGGGCAAATGCGCGCTACACAGTGTTTGTTAATGTAACCATGTAGACGTTACTACACACATTCTCAGCTATCACACACATCAGCCCAAGCTGATAAAACGTAATAATAACACACAACTGCTTTAAAACACTCCTTACACATGTTATGTTATAGTTTGGCCCAATTTGTTATGGTTTTGTACTATCTACATACCTGATAAAAGGGAAGAATTTTGACAAGAGTCAAAGTTTGACAAGAGTCAAAGTAAGGTTTCATTCTCCGGTACTTTACTCGAGTGAGTGAGGAAAGGAAAGTACCACGAAACCCCCCAGATATGTGGGCAGAGACAAGAGCAATCGATCTCCGTCTCCCAGATCAAGGCCATCTAGTCGATCACAGTTTAACAGATCACAGGTCTCCAAAACAAACACAAACAAGCGCAGACAGAATACCTTCTCATCCTTTCCAAACATCCTACAATTAAACTACATTAACAAAGATCAAAGGTAACAGTTAAAATACTGTCATTTATTACACAGACAAGACGGCAGGCAAAAAACCTTTTAAAAAGCTTGTTTTCTGAATGGAGATTGGGTCGACCAGGCTAAGCTAACGTTGTATATGCTCACTCCACACTCATAACAACGGCCTACAGACATAAATAAACCAGCGACTGTATTCGCCATGACACAGACAGTCTGTGGTTTGTTCTTGTTTAACTTTTGTACAGTTTCTGAACAGATATGAGGAGCTGTGATCTCTGTGTGCTAACAGCTAATGGCTGATGTTTTCTTGTTGAACATCAGTAAAGGCAGGCTGAGATCCTCACCGCTGATTGGCTTCCGCGAGAACGCGTCACGTGAATTTGACGCTCGAGTTGAAAAAATGTAACTCTCGCATTTGACGCGGCACCGTTCAATCGCCTCAATCACGCCGCGTCCACCACTTCATGCTCGTCGTTGGAGCAAATTCGCGTCTGTCCGCTTCTCTGCATTGACTTTACATGTAATCACGCCGCCCCCAAACATCGCATCGCGTCCGGTCTGAACGCAGCATAATGCTACGTTCACACCGGACGCGATGAGAATATTCGCTTCGCTCTAATCGCTCAAGTTTCACCGCAGCTTGCAGTTTTTTTTATCGCGTCATTCAAAACAGACATACCGTTGCCGCGCCGTTGAGGTTGTTTACACTTCCATGCAAGATCGTTTTGGTTATTTCTGTCCTTAACTATGGAGGATATAACAACTATTGCTGCTTTGTACCTTCTGTGGAAGTCCTACAAACGTAGCAACAGACGCCGCTCTGTCTGGGTTCACAATGTAATCAAGCGTCGCGCACAGTTTGGTGAATATCATTGTTTAATCAAGGAACTGCGCCTGGATGACTGCCGTTTCCAGCGGTATTTTAGGATTTGTCTCCGGTAAGTTGCTTTGTTTTGTTTTTTATTTTATTAGCGTGTTAATATGAATAAAAAATATTTCATGAATCTTGCACGTTTATAAACGGTAACTTTTAACCGTTATCTGCCGTTAAACCGGCAGTTGAGCTAACTTGATTAATGCTAAATCTGTCATCAAGCAAACAACGGATGTATATTTTGTATAACTTCATTTCATTTCATTTCAAACCTTTATTTATACAGATAAAATCCCATTGAGATCATTGATCTCTTTTCCAAGGGAGACCTGCTCAAGTAGTTCCACATGAAACATAAAAACATAAATAGAACAACAAAAGGACATCATACAGCATCATTTCCAAAATTATCCACATAAACAGGTACGTTGCACTATTGGCAACGAGCATTGTCCACATCGAGACGGGTAACATTTAACCACACCTTGGAGCGCTTCTCTCCGCCATCCCCGCAGCAAAAAAATCCTGCCGCTGCCCATGTACCCATTATTTTGAGTTCGTCCGAAGAATAGACAGGAATGTGACGGTGAGGTGCAAACTGTGCCTAGGCCAGAAGCTGTTATCCACTGCTGCAGGGACGTGCACAGGTACAGGCTAATAACGTTGCCCGGGCGACGGCCCGTTTGGCCTTTTCGGCTGACCTGCCCCTCTGGAGAGAGCGAGAATTTATTTTTATTTGTTCTGTTCTGGCTGAATCAACATGATAAGACCACAATTAGTATTGTAGCGTCTCGCTGCGGGAAACTATAGGTTAGTTACGTAACCCCAGTTGTCTGAGTAACATGAAGTGAGATGTCTCACTATAGATGCGCCTCATCGCGGAGCAAACAGAAGCATCAATCTCATTACGCCAATCCTGATTGGCTGGTGATCTTGACGTCAACGTCAGGGGAAATCACCCCCTATAAGTAGCCTGCGCCACGACGCATGCGTCATTCAAAATAAGCACCTCTTCTCGCTTCACCATAGCAAGGAGGGCCGTCTGGTGAGACATCTCACTTCATGTTACTTCATTTCATTTCATTTCAAAGCTTTATTTATCCAGATTGGTCCCATTGAGATCATAGATCTCTTTTTCAAGGGAGACCTGCAGCATATAGGTTCCACATGAAACATAAAACAATAAAGGACATTATACATTATATTTACAGGATACATAGTTATAGACATTTACAAGTGCCCATTGTATCAGCAAGCATTTCATTTAGCCTAGCTTTAAAAACATGCAGAGGAATGAGATTGCTCAGTTTCAATTCTTGCTGAAGATTGTTACAAGCAAGTGGAGCTGCGCACATAAAAGCTGTCTTACCTAAGACAGTCCTTGCTCTTGGCACATCTAACAAGACTACATCATGTGACCTCAGACAATAGCTGCTTGCAACTCTCTGTGTTATCAGAGAGCAGATATAATACGGGAGTTTACCCAACAAAGCTTTATAAATAAACGTGTACCAATGACTGAGCCTCCGTACAGAGAGTGATGGTAAACCTGCCTTGGTATACAGGGTACAGTGATGTGTAAGCGCTTTACAATTTGTGACAAATCTCAGAGCACTGTGATACGCAGCATCCAATTTGCTCAGGCAATTGGCAGGTGCATTCATATACAACAAATCCCCATAGTCCAGCACAGGTAAAAAGGTCACAGTGACTAGCCTTTTCCTGGCCTCAAGCGAGAAACAGGACTTGTTTCTGAAAAAGAAACCTAGCCTAACCCTCAGTTTTTTAAGCAGGTTATTGACATGAAGTTTAAAAGAGAGACAATCATCAAGCCAGATACCAAGGTATTTGTAACAGGCAACAACTTCAAGTTTTGTTCCTTGCATAGTTACAATATCTAAAACAGGCTCTGGTGTCTTTTTAGCTTTTGAAAAGAGCATTACCTTGGTTTTATCCACATTTAAAAGAAGCTTTAATTCAGAGAGCTGAGTCTGAATAGTGTTAAAAACAGCTTGTAATTTAACAACAGCCTCTTTAATGGAGGGACCTGCACAATACATCACAGTATCATCCGCATAAAAATGTAAAGTAGCTTCATCCACATTTTCACCTAAACTGTTAATATATATGGAGAATAAAAGTGGTCCTAAAACAGAACCTTGTGGTACACCATTAGAAATGTTTAACCACTCAGAAGACAGTCCATCAAAATGAACACATTGGGACCTTTCAGAGAGGTAGTTCACAAACCACCCCACTGCAAGGCTGGATATGCCAATACTGAGTAGCCTCTGCTTTAAAATGCGATGATCAACGGTGTCAAATGCTTTGGAAAGGTCAATAAACAGAGCTGCACAACTCTGCTTATTATCTAAAATAGTAGTAATGTCATTTACCACTTTCATTGTCGCAGTGATGGTGCTGTGTTTCTTTCTGAATCCTGACTGATGTTTAGACAGGATATCATTTATACATAAAAACTCCTTTACTTGTTCACTCACTAATCGTTCAAGCACCTTAGCCAGAACTGACAATATAGAGATTGGCCTATAGTTATTTAAAATAGTTGCCCCCCCTCCTTTCAGTAAAGGCAAGACATAAGCAGACTTCCATACTTTTGGAATTGTGTTCGTGCTGAGGGAGAGGTTAAAAAGAGAAGTAAGAGGTGGAGCAATAAAATCTGAAGCTATCTTTAAAAAGAAAGGTTCTAAGTTGTCCGGGCCAGCCGGTTTCCTAGGATCTAACTTGGATAATGCTTCATGAACAATACCGATAGTTAAAGGAGTAAAACTGAAAGGGTTTTCCAGACCACATTGTTCAGAGTCAAGGATTGGAGCGTTCACAGGAGCCACACAGCCAAACAGAGAGCCACAAGACACAAAATGCTCATTAAAGCAATTTAGCATAGTAGCCCTGTCTGATATAGTGCCAGATGCTGTGGTGAGGCACGGAGGTAGCTCATTTGGGATATCACCAGTGGAAATCGATTTTATGGCTTTCCAAAATTTCCTAGGATTATTCAGGTTTTCTGTGGTAACCGACAAATAGTACTTTGATTTAGCACTTTTTATTTGAGATGTGAAGCTATTTCTTAGCTGCCTAAAACGTAGCCATTCTACCTCTGAGCCTGATTTCCTAGCCTTCGCCCAAGCATTATTTCTCTCATGAAGGAGACTGGACAGCTCAGCAGAAAACCAGGGATTGTTTCGTCCCTTCACTCTAAATTTACGCAGAGGTGCATGTCTATCTATAATTTTCATAAAACCAAGATAAAAATAAGACCATGCAGTTTCTACATCAGCACACAAATTGATTTTACCCTAATCAAAATCAAACAGATCATGTAAAAAACCCTGCTCCACAAAGTGTTTTTTGTCTCTCTTTGTGATGATACGTGGTTTAACCTTTTGGACCTTAGTGTCCCTAATTGTGGCTACAACACAGTGGTCACTCACATCATTAGCAAATACTCCCACAGATGAGTATTTATGTGGAACATCTGTTAAAATTAGATAAATTAAGGAGGATTTATTTGGGGACTTAATATTTGGGCGAGTAGGACTGTCTATAATCTGGGTAAAATTCAATGAGGTACACAGGTTTTTAAAATCCTCTGACACAGAAGTTAACCAGTCCCAATTAAAATCACCAAGCAGCACTATTTCCTTGTAGGAAAGTTGTGATAACAGTTTTGCCAATGACGATAAAGAGTCCTTGACAGCCGAGGGGGCCCTGTAGCAGCCCACCACCATGAGCTGTTGACCCTTTGTTACCTCAATATTCACGGCTAAAAATTCTAGCTGTTTACTAACAGATTTGGAAACCATATTAGTTACACAAAACTTATTTTTCACATAAATGGCAACGCCACCACCTTTTTTAGGCCGGTCAGTACGATATACACTGTAACCATTTATGTAAATGTCAGAGGTCAAAATGGATTTATCTAGCCACGTTTCTGATAAGACAATGACATCAGCATCAGTCGAACTCGCCCAAATACGGACAAAATCTAATTTAGGTAACAGACTACGCACATTTAAATGAATTAAACCTAGCCCAGATCTAGATATAAAATCAGCAGGAGTAGCTATTTGACTAATACTGCTCGGTGGACCTGGATTTGGCTGTACATTTCCTGATAGTAACAACAATAAAAATACCAAGCACCTTTTCCTCTTAATCAACACACATACATTGTCAGCTGTTCTAGAGTCACCAGCAAACTTCGCGAAAGTGAGATTAAAGTTTAAAAAACAATTCTGAAGGACCATCGTGGCAGGCATGTGAGAAAGACAAACATTTTCCGAAATGAATGTCCGCGACAGTGCAACCAGCAATTGTTTGTGCAACACCTCCGAAACTGTACAGGGGATGTCCACTGCGGGCGGCAGAACATACCTGAATCCAGTAGATTTTTCAGGACGACTAGCGATCTTCTCCTTGTCCAGCACAGCCAAGAAAAGGCACAGCAGAAACACGACACCCGCCATTCTCCCAGTCCAGCACAACAGTATCCACGCTGTTCCCGGAGCAAGGTGGAACCAGGCCTCAGCTACAGTAGCACAGCAGAGTAGAGAAGGTAATCCCACCGCGTTACACTGGCTATTTAATCCACTTTACATCTCCGCCGGTAGCACAGGCGCGGAGAGGAGCGGCGATACGCGGTGTGAGGA
Source organism: Pseudochaenichthys georgianus (assembly GCF_902827115.2). Lineage (NCBI taxonomy): Eukaryota > Metazoa > Chordata > Actinopteri > Perciformes > Channichthyidae > Pseudochaenichthys > Pseudochaenichthys georgianus. The sequence goes on from NC_047515.1 coordinate 34,619,359, forward strand.
GCGACGAGAGGAGCGGCAAGAGGAGCGGTGATACGCGGTGTGAGGAGCGGCGAGAAGGGCGGCGAGAGGAGAGCCGGGACCACACTTCCGACTCTTTATCTCTGCAAGAGTTGCTCCCTCTCGTGCTAAATCCACTCGGCGGGCAAAAGTAGGATCCCAGAAGTGATTCGCCCCGTGTGGAGGGGCTCCTGAAACCCTTCCCGGCGTGCCTTTAGTGGAACTCGGGTCCGCTGTGGTGGATGAGGTTGAACGTGGCTCTCATCCGGAACTCAGCAAAGGTGGATCACGTCTCAGCGCTGACGGCGTGTAACCTGTTCCTCAGGTGAGTTTCAGAGCACGAGGAGCAGCAGCTGTGATGAGCAGCAGCTGTGATGAGCAGCAGCTGTGATGAGCGTTACTCTGAGTACTGGGGTTACGTAAGTAACCTATAGTTCTCATTCATAACACTCCGTTCGATGTCTCACTATGGGATATTGTAGCTCCCGTATTGCCAGACGAGCTTATCTCGAAGATCACCGATCAACCAGAATTTAACAGGTGGAGTCCCGACTCAACAAGGTGCCCAGCACTGCTCGGGCCACGCTTAGAGCGGAGACGTCTAGCCTGTAAAAGCGGACAAAAGTGAGCGGCGAAGACCAGCTTGCCGCTGCACAGATGTCTTGGATGGAATCACCTTTGAACAAAGCCCAGGATGTAGCCAGGCCCCGAGTCGAGTGAGCCTGCAGACCCAAAGGTGCTTGCAGATTCTGACTCGTATAGGCCAAAGCAATTGCCTCCACGATCCAGTGGGAGAGCCGTTGCTTAGTAACAGGCTTACCCTTGTGAGGATTAGCCCAGGACACGAAGAGTTGGTCATTAAGACGAAGCTCTTTTGATCTGTCCATATATGTGTGTAAAGCCCGGACTGGACACAACAGATCCTGCTGCTGCTCCCCGGAGGAAACCAGCTGCGGAGGAAATGCCTCAATGTCAATCGGGGTACACGAACCAACCACCTTTGGTGTAAAGGCAGGGTTGGGTTTCAACAACACTCTCGTTTTCCCTGGGGCGAACTGAGTGCATGAGGGATGTACAGACAGTGCATGGATATCGCTGACCCGCTTGGCGGATGCCAGGGCCAGTAACAGCACTGTCTTGAGTGACAGATGTTTCATGTCAGCTCCTTCCAGAGGTTCAAATGGGGTCATTTTGAGCCCATTTAAAACCACTGCCAGGTCCCATAAGGGCACCAGCGACCTGGAGACAGGGAGGAGCCTGCGAGTTCCCTTCATAAAACGGCAAACCAAAGGATGTTGGCTAGCCGTCTTACCCTCAAAGCCCACATGGCATGCAGCAATAGCAGCCAGGTACACCTTGATCGTGGAGAAAGCTCTGTGTTTATCGATCAAGTCCTGTAGAAATGATAAAATCACCCCGACAGGACATTGAAAAGAGATGTGCCCTTCTTGAAGGCACCACTCCTCAAACACCCTCCACTTACAGTCGTAAAGAGACCTGGTGGAGGAAGCTCTCGCACTCTGAATAGTGTTCATCACCTTCTGAGGGAGTCCCACTGTATTCAGATTGTACCACTCATGGGTCAGGCCCATAGTGCCCCGTGCTCTGGGCGTGGGTAAAGGACAGGGCTGGACTGGCCATCTGGCATACCGGGCATTTTCCCGGTGGGCCGACGTGCCTTTTGGGCCGACACGTCTTTTTTTTTTCTGAAGTCCCAGCGAATCAATTCGAGTCATCGAATGTGGAGCACTTTTCAACCTAATCAATGACATAGCAGTGTTTATCAGGGAGTCATATCAAAGGGTCAATCTGTGGGAGAAACGAGCCCAAGAAAAGATGCCGTCGACTCATCCTGTAGACTCATCTGGTCCTATCTCTATTGTGTTGTCATAGAAAGGGGAGGCAGGGCACTATAGGGCCCCCCCCCACTAAATTCACTAGAAGTCATCATTTAAGGGGTTATTTTTAAAACTTTTCTTCTGGGGGGGGCATACCCCCCCAGACATTACATTACATTGCATTTAGATGAGGCTTTTATCCAAAGCGACTTACAATAAGTGCGTTCCACCAGGAAGACACAACCTTGAAGAAAACAGAATCATAAAGTACATCAGGTTTCATAGAGCCAAACATTTCAAGTGCTACTCAACTGGCTTTAGGTAAGCCAGTCCTTTATTAGTATATAAGTGCTCTGTTAGCAGTTCTATCGCTCGAGGTGGAGTCGAAAGAGATGAGTTTTCAGTCTGGAAGATGTGTAGGCTTTCTGCTGTCCTGATTTCAATGGGGAGCTCCTTCCACCATTTTGGAGCCAGGATAGCAAACCCACGTGTTTTTTCTGATGGGAACTTGGGACGGCCTACCTGCCTGTCAGCCTTCCATCTGTGCACAAACTTATCTCGTGCCCTCATTGGTCATGTGCGCGTTCGTGTGTGTTGGAGGAGGGGCTCTGTAAGGAAGTCTAAAGTTGGTGCATCATGGCATGTGGCTCATTAAAAAATAAGTACAGCTATTGTCTCCCTCTTGTATAACTGGTCGGCCCCACCTGCAACAGTTAAAACAGGGTTGCCAACTCTCTGGCGTGTGACACACGCTTTCACTCTCAATCTCACGCTCTCACGCTGCCCAAACTATTCTCACGCCGCCCAAACTATTCTCACGCCGCCCAAACTATTCTCACGCCGCCCAAACTATTCTCACGCCAAAAACAAGATGAACATGTGATCGTTTTTGGTTGGTTATTTACAATGTTGAGTTGACAGCTGCTTAAGCTGTTGATCCGCTCCCTCCCCGCCTCCACCACCATCAGTGCTCGGTCACTGTTCTCTTTGTGAGAGGGTATGAAGGTCTAATTTCTAATGATTGATAGTTACACATACTTGTTGTATGTATTAGTTTAGTTTGCCCCTGGTACGTAAAAAGGATAATAATAGCGTTTTTTTAAATTATACTGAGTTATTCTTCTTGTCAGGAACCGCTACTATTCGTTTGTTTTATGGATTTGGGCCGGTCTGGGTCTAAATGCCAGGGCCGATTTGCTGTCCCAGTCCAGCCCAGCCCTGGTAAAGGATCGCCCCCCCCCCCGCCTGAGACAATCTGTCCCTGCGTGGTGGGGGCTGCCATGGCTGCCCGCACAACAGCTGATATATCTCCGGCAGCCCCACATCAGAGTACCGGCCCCTACACACGGCGGCGTGCGTTGCCGCTTCAACGCTTCTGCCCATTCACTTTGAATGGGGTGACGTCACGATTCGCCGAACTGCGTTGCGGGAGCAAAGCGTAGATTCTCTCGAGGTGCTCGCTGCAAAAGTAGAGCAATGTTCTACTTTTGCCGCCTCGACGGAGGCGTCAGCCAATCAAATCCCTCGTATGTAAATCTGACAGTACAAGCAGTAGCCAATCAAACCGGGTGTATGTTGGGAGAGCCAGACCGCAGTTATTTCCCATATGTCAACAAATGGAGGAGAAAATGATCGTGGCGGTAGGGAATCACCCGGTACTCTATGACCAGTCCCTCTTTACATACAGGGATACAAACCGGAGGAGCCAGGCATGGGGGGAGGTGGCAGAGACAGTGGGGGAAACTGGTAGGTTTTCGCTTGTTTGGGGAGTTTATATCCAGCGTACTTCGTTTGAATGGACAGCTAGCAAGCATAGACAGTATATTTAGCCAGCATGGATGTAGCATGAATGCTTTGCTTTGTATGTCCGGGGCGGGACATTCATGTGGTTGGTTGTTGGTCGGGCTGCTCGCGTTGACTCCCCAAGCTCAAGACACGCCCACCGCCAAGCGGCAACGCACGCCGCCGTGTGTAGGGGCCGTAAGTGTGTGGCGTTGCTCCTTCACTCTGGCCAGAGTTGGGGGTAACAGAGCCAGGGGTGGGAACACGCACAGAGGACCCGGAGGTCGATTGTGTACGAGTGTGTCCCCGCCTAACAGTGCGTTTAAATCGTGCAATAAAGAGAACAGCTGTCATTGAGCATTTTCTCTTTTTGCGAACAGACTTAACGCGGCTCCGCCGTAACGCACCCACAGCGGACTCCCGATCCTTGGATGTGGAGTCCAGTCTGCATAGAGTGGTGCACCTCTGGACAGTAATTCTGTCCCGAGGTGCATAACTCCCGGTACCTGTGTCGCTCTCAGAGAGAGGAGACGTCTGCCGCTCCAAGGGATCAGTTTGTGTGCCAGTGTGTGTGACTGGAGACAACGCAACCTCCCTTGGCGGTTCATACACGATATCGTGTTGTCTGTCCTCACGAGGACATGGTGTCCTCTGAGAGAAGGCAGGAAGCGTTTTAGGGTGGGGAACATCGCTAAAAGCTCCGGGTAGTTTACGTGTGCTCGCTGGAGGTCTCTGCTCTAGGGACCTCTCACCGGGCGACCTTCGTAAATACCCTATCAGCCTGTCTGACCTGCGTCCGTGGTGACCACCTTCCGTGAAAAGACAGCACCCGTAGGCGCGTCCCGCACTAGAAAAGTCGGGTGTAGTGCCACTACGCATTACATAATAACCAAAACTCTCCGTACGCCGTGGCGCGCGGGGTTTAGTTTTATTATGAGGCCCATGTTGAGCGGGTGCTTTACGAGGACATTTCCCCCCGTAATCTGACTCCGCTCGGTGGGCTTTATAGATAAAACCCTTCTTTCTAGGAGAGAGAGAGCCTCTCTCTCCAGAATATGGGTTGACTCTCTCTGGGTTTGTGAAAACAGATAAAGTATAACTGTTTTGAGAAGCCCAGGCAGATGTCGTGAGTATCTCCTGCTGTATGCTCCTTAGAGCCAGCTGAGATGTCACGCTTACGGCTCCGGCCGGCACTGCGCATGCGCGTGACGGAGGTGCCCTTACAGCTCCAGTCGGCACTGCGCCTGCGCGTGCCGGTGGTGCCCTTACAGCTCAAACCGGCACTTGATTGATTGATTGATTGAAAAGTTTATTAACAGCTGGTGTATATTGGGTACAGTACAGTACAGCTAAAAAAATACAATTGTTAAGGGGATGCAGACCAGAGAAAGACTTTCGTCTTGTTTACATCAGGGTCCCCCAATTCCAATTCATCATATCATTTAAGACATATAAGACATATTTGACATACAGATGGCTTATTTACAATTTACATACAGGTGGTTTTTTACATACAGATTGCTTATTTACAATTTTCATTTTAGATTTCGTTCTAATACATCCTAACCGGACATTTAAGACATACCAAGTCTGCAGATATACAGTTAGTAACATAGTCTAAAATGCGAGTATATACATATATGGGGGGGGGAAGCTGTCCATTGGACGACAGGTTGAGTTCTCATTCATAACACTCCGTTCGATGTCTCACTATGGGATGCGCCTCATCGCGGAGCAAACAGAAGCATCAATCTCATTACGCCAATCCTGATTGGCCGGTGATTCTTGACGTAAACGTCAGGGGAAATCACCCCCTATAAGTAGCCTGCGCCACGACGCATGCGTCATTCAAACACCTCTTCTCGCTTCAGAGCACATCTCGAACGGTAGCCGGGCTAGCTTAACAGTCCACAGACTGAACCCAAAGCTAATTTCGGTCGACGGGCGTTAGCCGGCTACCCGATTCTCTCACAGAAGAGTATTATAGTCAACCTTGCCGTTCTTCCTCTGGAGTAAGGTAAGGTTTTGACTTCAAGTTAGCAACACACCAGTTGCTAACTTGTGTTTTTTCCCTCACTACCGACACCACGGTACCGAGGACACTTTTTTCTTCTCTCTTCCACGGAGGAGAAAAGGATTACAGGAATATTACCATACCAGGTAATATCCTTGAGAGAAAAAAGACCCACGCTGTCCTTTTTTCCCCCGGATTAAAGACAGATCGGTAAATTTTTTTTTCTCAAACGTACCTGTCATGAGCGGACCCTCTCCACGCCTCACGGCGAACGAGATGGATGCCTCTCCCCCTCACACCAGAGGAGTCAGGAATTCGGAGGCTCGGCGCTGCGGTTGCGGGTTGAAAGTGTCAGGCACAGACTCACACCAGATCTGTTCGTCCTGCCTCGGGCTGGAACACGCCCAGGAGGCCATCGACAACCCCGGCTTGTGCGGACATTGTGCCCGCCTCACCGTGAAGAGCCTCCACCGAAGGTTAGCGCAACAAGTTAACCTGTCGGGACGGGACCCCCTCATGTCCACTGATCCGCCGACCGGCAATCAAGACACAGGGACGTCTGCCACAGAGATGGAGCCCCTCACCGCGGTCTGGGGCTCACCGACAGCGGCACCCGCAGAACCGGAATCCCGCGCCATATCAGGCCGAGATCCGGTGGCGGCAAGAAACGCGGGAACGGGGCCCCACGCTATACCAAGCTGGGGCTCCCTACTGGACCTCACCACGGTTTCACCTGCGGAAGATGTCCTGGAGTTAGACTGCATGGAGGACGAAGAGTACACCTCTGAGTTCCTCCTGTCTGACTCGGATGAGCAGGAAGACGACATCTTCATGTCATCGACTCAGGCTGCAAAGCCGGGAGCGATGGCTGCTCCCCCGGGTGACAGCACACCAGCTTCACCCTGTCTCAGTATGGACCTACAAGCCGTGTGTCAGCGCGCTGCGGCCAAACTAGACATCCCATGGCCCGAAGTGGCCAAGGAGACCTCCAGGTCCCGTTACGAGGGAAAACTTTTTTCCCAAACAACGAGGGCAAAGAGGCAACTCCTCCCGGTCTTCCCGGAGATGTTGGATGAGGTGTCGGTCTCGTGGAGAGACCGGCCCACTCCCTTGACTGTGACGGTATGGAGAGGCTTGGCCTGCTCCACATACCACCTATGGAACCGCTGGTGGCAGCCCACCTCCTACCGAGGATGGGCCAGCCGCCAAGCAGGAACCCCACGCTGCCAGCAAAAACGGACCGATTCCAGTCTACCATGACGGAACGGGCCTACAGAGCCGCAGCATTGTCCGCCAGGGCTCTGAACGTTTCCTCGACCGCATACCAAGCGGAGCTCTGTGAGGATATGTCGAGCAATCCTGGACCGGCCACTCTGGACGAGATAGCCGCGGTCACAGACATTTGTCTCCGTGTCCAACGCTGCGCCGTCCAGGCCACGTTGGCAAGGTAATGGGGATCATGGTGGTGCAGGAAAGAGCTAGATGGCTCAACCTCACCAACCTCCCAGACCGGGAAAAGGAAGATGTGCTTGACATGCCCATCGTTCCCGAGGGGATTTTCGGCTCCGCTCTCGCTTCCATGCAAAGGAAGTGCGAGTCGAAAAAGAAGGAAGACGAGGCTCTCCACCTTTGTCTCCCTCGAAGGGTCCAGCCGCGGCCTTTGCAACGGCGGCCCTTCGCCCACGCTGCACCGCGCTCTGCTGGGTTCAAAGTACCAGGACAGCAGAGGGCGCAGCCCGCCCCGAGTCCCCAGCCCAGGCAGGAGACGAGGGCGAGTTGGTCTAGAAAATCTCCGGTTCCGGCTGTAGCCCAGGCACAGCCGACCCAGAATTTCGGCCAGCAGGCGAGGAAGAAGAAACGAGCGGCCTGACAGCCCCTCCTTCTCCCCTCCGTGACGGAGCTGGAAGTTCCTTCCCCGGCTCTCAATGTGTCCCCGCCGCCTCGAGAGATGCCTCAACGCCATCCTCAAGTCCGCACAAGACACATGTCACATCGTTATTGTCTGAATAAACCATTTTCCGCTGACGCATCCAGGCTCCGGCCAAGAGCGCAGCCCAAAAAAATGAAAAGAAAGACAATAAACAGTCTGTTAACCATAAATCCCCTTCTGAGAGCAGCTATGGCCTCTCTCAAAAGGCGGATAATAAATGGGTCTGTGAAGGCACCACCACCACGCGCATGCGCAGTGCCGGTTGGGGCTTTAAGGGCACTACCGCCACGTGCGTACGCAGTGCCGGCTAGAGCTGTAAAGAACGGCCCGTCAATCCTTCCCCTTTCAAGAGCAGCTACGGCGTCTCTCAAAGGACGGATTATTGACGGGTCCGTGAAGCCACCGCCACACACATGCGCAGTGCCGGCCAGGGCTTTAAGGGCACCACCGGCACGCGCAGGCGCAGTGCCGACTGGAGCCGTGAGGGCACCACCGGCACACACATGCGCAGTACCGGCTGGAGCTGAAAAGGCACCTCCGTCACGCACATGCGCAGTGCCGGTCGGAGCCATAAGAGTGACATCCCAGCTGGAGATACAGCAGGAGATACTCACGATGTCTGCCTGGGCTTCTCAAAACAGTTATAATTTATCTGTTTTCACAAACCCAGAGAGAGTCAACCCACATTCTGGAGAGAAGGGTTCTCTCTCTCCCAGAAAGAAGGGTTTTATCTATAAAACCCACCGGGCGGAGTCAGATTACGGAGGAGAATGTCCTCGTAAAGCACCCGCTCAACATGGGCCTCATAATAAAACTAAACCCTGAACGCCACGGCTTACGGAGAGTTTTGGTGATTATGAAATGCGTAGTGGCACTACACCCGACTTTTCCAGTGCGGGACGCGCCTACGGGTGCTGTCCTTTCACGGAAGGTGGTCACCACGGACGCAGGTCAGACGGGCTGACAGGGGACTTACGAAGGTCGCCCGGTGAGAGGTCTCTAGAACAGAGACCTCCAGCGGGCACGCGTAAATTACCCGGAGCTTTTAGCGGTGTTCCCCACCCAAAAATGCTTCCTGCCTTCTCTCAGAGGACTTCATGTCCCCGTGAGGATAGACAACACGATATCGTGTATGAACCGCCAGGGGAGTTTGCGTTGTCTCCAGTCACACACACTGGCACACAAACTGATCCCTTGGAGCGGCAGACGTCTCCTCTCTCTGAGAACGACACAAGTATCGGGTGTTATGCACCTAGGGACAGAATTACTGTCAAAGGGTGCACCACTCTATGCAGACTGGACTCCTCATCCAAGGATCGAGAGTCCGCTGTGGGTGCGTTACGGCGGAGCCGCGTCAAATCTGTTCGCAAGGGGAGAAAATGCTCAATGACAGCTGTTCTCTTTAATGCACGATTTAAACGCACCGTTAGGCGGGGACGCACTCGTACACGATTGACCTCCGGGTCCTCTGTACACGTTCTGAAGGAGTTTTGGTCTACTTCTCTCCGCGCCGTTCCTAATGAGCTTGCTTTAAAAGAAGAAACACTCAAAACAACCAGGACGAGGGTTAAACAAAAATCTGTTTTAATCATAAACGGTAACAATGCAATACCATATATTACATTACCATACGAAGCCATATCATATGAGTAATGTCAGGAGTATGCCTACTCCTGGCCTTGTTCACAGGCTGCCCTGACCTCCCGCTCCGGGCCGCGCGTGAAGAGAGAATGAAGCAACACGTTGCACGTCCCAAAACCAACAAAGGGGTGGAGTTTCATTTGGGAGATACCAACACGCTGTCTCACAGGGAATCAGCGCATGGCAGCTTTGAAAGCCACAGGTGTTGGGAAGGCCTGCAGGATACACATAATTAAAATCAGGGGAAATGCCCCTCCCCATTTGTAAAGCCTATCGATGGTTTAACCCAGAAAACATTATCAGGGATAATCTTTACACTCCAAACAGAAATCACCATTAATTCTGCATCTTCCTTCTTCACAAATAGCTTAAAACACTATTTTGATAAACAGGTAAAAAGTCAAACAAAAAACTATTGTGCTCATCTATTTTTAAGAAAAAGGGAACATTGTTTCAGAAATCTATAAAAAACCTCTCTATATTTGAGAGGAAAAATGTACCTTTTGTTCCTTCAATTATTAACACACAGGAATGTATAAACTCACACATATACTTATTCAAGATATATAGACTTCTCTGAAACTTGGCCTGCTTGAGATCCTAAGCAGAATAAATTCTCCCCACACCAATCACCCTGTCCTGCATATCTTCACCTCCCCCACATAGCAATAAAACCCTTAACAGCCCTTTGTCTACCGCCATTTTAGTCCTCACATTTATGAAAGGATCAAACAGAGAAATCACTATAAAACACAAACATAGGTATTGCTTAAACAGTATTCAATTAACTGCTACTATTTGATAATTACCAGAGAAACTCAACAGACCTCTTTTAGTGTCTGGAAATTGCAGACTTTCTGCCATTTCACATGTAACACACTTCTTTGGTACAATATCTCACATCAATTTCCACAATTCCCTCTTTTGCACTCTTAAAAAAGAGTGCAACTTACACAAGGCACTTGAAACATAACTATTGTCGCTCCTCTCAACATTATATTTAGAGCCCTTTAAACATTTGGAAACATTCCTTCATAGCAATTTCTTATGGCAGAATGAGAGGGAGACCAAAAAATGTCAAAAAAACTGCGTCCTTGTCTGCTGAGTCTCCATACTCGTCCTCCGAGACACAGGCCAACAGTGTCAGGAGGGGGAGAAGCAGCTTTTCCCTCAATGGTGGAACGGATTAGTCTGACACATAATGAGCGGATGCACAGCACACAACAACACCCACATGATAGTCTTTGTCCATGGATATAACTCGAATGGTTTCATCAGACCCCTCTGAGGGCAGGATGGGCTGGTTACACGCAGCACATTTAGGCGCCAGGACCCTGTGGTAGTCTTTCAGAGAGTAGATTTTATTCTCAGTGTCCACAGTGAAGGGCACTCCGTCCAGGCTCTCGTTGCAGATGCCGCAGCGGAAACAACCGGGGCGGTACGACTTCCCCAGGGCCTGCAGGATCATGTCCATGATCAGATGTCCACATGCGTTGCACTTGTCTGCAGACTCCTGGAACCCAGAGTACAGAAATCCTCTTCACAGAAAACCCTTCCTGCGTCATAGTAGAACGCCTTCCCTCTCAGCCTTCGACTACAGGCGCTGCAGGTGAAGCAGCTGTCATGGTAGAGGCTGCCCATAGCTTGGCAGGCCTGGCTGGCTCCATACACCGTCTTGTTGTACTTAACACACACTCCTGTTTCAGCGGAGAGTGGAGTCCCCTGTGCCGTCCTGGCTTGCGGTGTCTTTGTCCCCTCTGATCCGCTGACGGCGGCTTCTGGGCTGCCTGCTAGAGAGATGTCTTCCTTCTCCTCCGGCTTGCTGATGGCGGCTTCCGAGTCGATGCTGAATAGATGTCCTTTCGATCTTCCTTCTCCGGTCCGATGATGATGCCTCCTGGGACGACTGCTGGATGGATGTCCTCCCGATCCTCCTTCCCCGGTCCGATGATGATGCCTCCTGGGACGACTGCTGGATGGATGTCCTCGAGGTCCTTCTCCTCCAATCCACTGATGACAGCATCCGAGTCGACCTCCATGACGAGAGCCAGATCCGTCCTGATGTCGTCTAGGGTCCTCGCAGGTGTTTTCCCCGCCGCACACTTGCTCCAGTGGTACCAGTTGTCCCCCTTTCCTTGTAGGCGGACGGCATGGGATGTCCTCTGGGTCACTCGGTCGGGGCCGGAGAGCCTGGGGTTGACAGTCAGCCTCCTGCGTCTCGGGTCCCCCTTTTGGCGTCAACAACCTGTGTGGAGAAATCTGATACAAATCCCTCAAGCCTACGCTCCGGGCTCTGGGGCCCTCGGCTGTTTGACCCACCAGTGCGTGGCCACTTGGAGCCTGTTGGTGGGGTGTCTTAAAACAACAGACGTCTGTGCACAAGTTTTCTAAATTAATTGTGCAGCTTCAGAATCTTAATACTTGGACTGTGCCCACTAAATAAGAACCCCAACATCTTTAGGTAAACTCAATAACATATTTCAATAGCTCTGAATTTCTGACAAGCATCTGTGTTTATCTTTTAAATGAAATCCCTGAGATCCCATTAAAAATCTAAATATGATTTGAACTGCTAATGCTTCTGGTAAAGAAACACACTAATGTTATGGATTCAAAAACAACTAAAATCACAATACTAACAAAGTGAATGGCTTCCTGGTGATACTGCTTTTACCCGTCAGTTCTTAGATATTATCCCGCTGAAAAAATGAATACAGAATTCCCACCAACTGTCATCAAATGTCTTTCTATTATAAATGTAGATGAAATGTATATCCCCATAATGACCTAAACAATAAAGTCTATGGCTTTTACTTCTTTGCCAGACTAGTTACATGATGTTGTCCAAATTACATTGTGTCTCATTACATTACTATGTTTTAGCTTAACTGTAAATATGTTCTTTCTACATTTCAAACCTCAGTTACTTTAATACCTGTTGAAACATTAGTTGACACATTACTCACAGGTCAGCTTCTTCAGTATTCCATTCTGGACTTACATCTCTCTGGTAGCCCCTTGGCCACTGATTCTTTATCTGTGTTACCTGCTATAACTCAATCAATATTAGAGACATGTCAACATTCATCAAACAGCCTCTTATCCCCAGATATGGAGCAGGTCAATTATAAAACTGTCAATCAATGGTCAGATTGAACAATGGAGTTGGAGCAGCAGGTTCCTTTCAGTCCCTAAATAAATAAAAAATGTACATTGTGAAGTTTACACTCCCCCTTTTTTTACACATTAACTCATGTGTAAACAAAATCCTGTATGGGAAGAAAACCTTCAGGTCATAATGGATTATAAGACAATACCAAACATTTTTCCCAAATGTACATCCATCATTTCCCCAGTAAACACTTCAGTGAAACGAAGTGTTTCTCTCCATCATTCAGTCCTAAAAGAAACAGAATCTTCAAATGTCATAGTTTGAGTTTCACATTCTGCAAACTGCCACCTCCTGTGGGAGTGAAATATCAAGTAGGTTAGAAACGGTTTCCCCTTTTGTGCAATGTTAGGAAACCTCTCATTTCACACATTATTATCACACAAAAATAATGTGTTAGTCCAAAACATGCTTGATTAGTCATTGTTTTAAATCATGCAGTTGCACTGATCAGATGCAGACATACACTCACTCACACTGTCAGGTTGTAAAATCAGGTTTGGTCAGGTACACCTCAGAGTCAGTCATTGACAGTGCCTTCCCAAGTTACCCTGTCGGTCAGGGTCAAAGGTCAGTTGGTCTCAGTCTTTTTGGCCATGTGTCGTGCTCTGCAGAGACTCCGATCTTCCAGCACAGGCCAGCATCCTCCGTCTATAAAAATCTGTATATATGGAGCGCCATCATTTATTAATTCACAATTCCAACTATAATGTTCAAGATATCTCTGTTTTCCCAAATTCCCTGAAAAATGTCACTTCCTTATCGTACTACTACTGCAGTTCATTAACACCTAATCAATATCAACACGTCTAATAGATGTAATTCAGAAACTTGTGTACATCACTATTATCTTGTGTCAAAACATTATCAGGATCTGTAAAACTCTGCTATGTATTCCATAACTCATTCTATTAATTTATCTTCAATTCTGGTGCACTTAAAGAACAATGTTACCCTCTTTAACAGTGCGTGGAACCCTGGGTGTCCTGAACATGTAACAATCACTCATTCCTTTATCAAGGACTTAAAAACAGAAGTAATTTCATCAATGGTTTGTAGCTGAACTTAGGAATCATCCCTCATGGTAGGTATGTTTTTACTTTTTAACATCTCTAAATGTCAGTTAATTACTAACTAAATGAATGTCCATTAGGAGGTGGTGACGCTAGTCCTCTAAACTCATAATCTGGTGTCGTGCGCTTCCTGTGAAGCTGCAAGTAAGATTTTAAAACCCACTGCAGGGTGGGTCGAGTGACCCCTCCTCCCTATTGGTCGTCAATAATATGCACCCTTCTAATGGGTGATTGAAGGCCCCACATTGTTTCCCATTTCAGCATCAGCCCTCTTTACTCTAAAATTACTTTTTAAATAGGAATATGTAGAAATGGAACAAATATTCAATCTTCAGAAAAGTTCTTAACCAATGTCTATCTAGTGAACAGCCAACATATTTTAAAATGTCAGATGTATAAAAAGAAGCCTAAATACTCCCTTACCATCAAAGTCCAAATCTAGACACAAGGTGAACAGTTTTGGTAACGGACAATTTAATCTAAAAACCAAACAAAATTGGACTTGTGTCCTTGTTATTTGTTCTTCAAAATACATTAGCAAATACCCTGCGAAGTATTCGCAACCTAACTAACCCTCCCTAGGATATGAAATCCATTAATCCCTTTACTCATAGTTAGTTTATATGTCTAAATTATTATGTGTGACCTAATAATCAGATGTCTTGTTTGTCAACCAAGAATATTAAACTTGAATCTTTTCAGTATTCCAGACCATCGCTTAAACAATCAGCCTCCCCTCTCAAACACTAATGGTATTGTTGTACACCACCCTCTGGAAAACTCTTGCACAGTTATGCTGTCAAATCATCGCATAATTTCCTCAGAGTCTGAACCGTCTGAGACCAGCCTGTCTCAAGATATTGTCACAATGTGAACAGTCAGTAATGCGTTGTCCTCTGCAGCTGTAGCCAATAGGATCAATGAAACTCTTGCACTGGGATGTCCTGAGGGGGAAGGCACCTCTGGATCAATGTGCTACAATCCGCAGACACACGTTGTCCTCTGCACATAGTCAGGTTCATTATAACTTGATTTCAACTTTCGTGGGATTTTTGTGGGGATTTGCTAAACTATACATTTTTGGAAAGGGTATTGTATAAGGATTCAGAAAATCCATGTTTCCATTTGCCCAGATGTCTATATGGCGGCCATATTGGAATTTCCGAAATGGCCGCCGTAAAATGTAGGTTTTGTAATATCTCGGCTTCTAAATAATCTGGAACATTGATTTTAACTTCTAAACCTACATTTTCAGGGTCAAGGAACCCAATGGTGGTAGTTACAAAGGTATCACATTTTACAACATTAACCCTTTGATGCATGAGTCGGTCGAAAATGACCTGTGCTAAGTTTTTTTAAGTATACAAAAACAAATTGAATTGATTATTTTTCATAAAATACTCTATAATAGACCATTATCTTATATCGATAAATATAAAATATCTATAAATTCAATTCAGGCAAAAAAATTAATAATCTTGTGCAAGGCCCTGTGCGACCACAGTTTTTCGTCTCCTATGGCAACGGCCCTGTTCTTCAGACTTCTGATATTCTTCTGATATTTGTTGTGGACCACAAATAGCCTACTATATGAGAAGTGTCATCCTTCAAGGTTATTTTATACATCATTTGATACATGTACAGTAAGTATTATCTTCATTTTTACCTCAGAAAAGTTCAACAGGTTTTATGTCCAATTTCATTTAAGCTAGCTAACATTACTATTGTGTAATTCATGATGTCATGATGTTATCATCTTGTATCATCGAAATAAAATACAGTAGTTTGCTAATACTAGTTAGCTAACTAAATATGCTAGCTAACAATACTGTATAGTTTGTGTCATGACTGTTGTTTGAGAGATGTGTTATCATCCAATTAGCCTACTTTATAGTTAGCTAACACTAGCTAGATAGCTAACTAACTAAGCTAGCTAACATTAGGACTACTGTATCTACAGTATAATGTGTGTGTGTGTGTGTGTGTGTGTGTGTGTGTGTGTGTGTGTGTGTGTGTGTGTGTGTGTGTGTGTGTGTGTGTGTGTGTGTGTGTGTGTGTGTGTGTGTGTGTGTGTGTGTGTGTGTGTGTGTGTGTGTGTGTGTTGTATCATGTGATGAATATGTGTTATTGTTCCTCAGACTTCTGATGTTCTCCTGATATTTGTTGTGGACCACATCGGCCCTACAATATCAGAGGTGTCATCCCAAGAAGATTATTGTACACAGCTTCTGATACATGTACAGTAAGTATTATTTTCTTTTTTACCTCGGAAAATATGTAATTGGCTAGATTTCAGCAACATACTTGCACATGTAAGTATTGCTACTGTAACTAAGCTAGCTAACATGAATTATAGTGTGTCATTCATGACTATTGTTTGAATGAGTAGCGTATTAATCATGTATCAATTTAGCCTGTCAACTAGCTTGACAATATGTTCTGTCTTTGCCGTTTCTAAGCATGAGTGGAGAGTCACAAGGTAGAGAAGCATCATGTCAAGCCAAGGAGTCCGTTAGCTGGAAGCAGTGCATTATCTGCCAGTCTGATGATGACAAGAAAGGAGTCCTGGTGCAACATCCTAAATTAGAGTCCTATGGACTCGTACTGCAGGCAGTTCAAGAGAGGGCCAGTTTGAATGATGGGGACTACGTCCAAGTCCAAAGGCGACTGCAAAACTGCACACTAGAAACATTGTGCACAGAGCAGGCAGTCTGGCATCGCTCCTGTCACTCAAATGCAACTAACAACGACCAAATACAACGTGCAAGAGACCGCAATGCACACGCTCTAACTCGAGGACACCACACTGCCAAAAAGGGTGGACAGAAAAGAGGAAGCACCTGCATCTCACCAGGTGATGCACATGCGATTGATGTCCAATACCACAAAGTTTGCTGGAGAAAAAATGTGTTCCATGCTCTTCGAGAACCTAGCACTAGCACTAGCAAAACTGCCAAAGAACCTTTCCTACAAAAGTCAAGTCTGCTTGAGCTGACCTTATTGATGTAGAAACACAAAACCAAGCATACCTTAGCATGGATGACATTGAAACCACATATATCAATATGCTTGGTTCAGAAGTATTGGAAACTCATCTACCTGCATTCAGTAGAAAGTGGCTGAAAGAAAGAATCCTCACTGCTTTGCCACACCTGAAGTCTGTTCGTCAAAAAGACAGAAGGAAGCCAGCAATCCTCTACTCCCCATATGCGTGAAGAGGACATGGTTAATACTATGACAACAACTGATAAGAAGAAGGAGGAGAACAGCATGAAGACAATCTACAAAGCCGCACAGGTGATAAGGAAAAGCATTGCAACCTTCACCAAGGAGAGAAATGTCTTACAGGTATCTAGTGACATTACCGATGTTCCAGCTGAACTATACACCATGATCCATTGGATAATGGTTGGGCCTGCTGAAAAGCTGGAAACTGAAAAGAGGACCAGAGTTGTTGACCGAGCCACACTGACGGTGAGCCAGAATATCATGTATGGGTTCAAATCCAGTGCACAGGTAAAGTACAAGCCAAGCAGTGAATCAGCATCATTTAGGTCACCCCATGCACGAGAGAACCCACAGGTTTTGGGACTGGCACTGACTATCCACCATGACACACGCAACAAGAAGCTGATGAATCTGCTCAATGCTCATGGCTACTCTGTTTCACATGGTCGTGCCCTTCTCATGGAAACTGGGAAAAGCGGATCAATGGAGATGTCAGCCTCTGGGCCCCTGTGAAGAAAGTGAACAATAAGATGTTCCTGTCTGGGAACAAGAAGATTACAGTGAAACTCAGAGACAATACTGTGGATCTGAAGGAGACCAAGGACCTGTTTGCAAGGCTGATGGTACTTGCCAGGTCAAACCGAGACATAGACCAGAAAGAGGCCATAGGAAACTATGCATTTACTCTAACACCAAGGGCACTGTTTGCTTCTAATGGAACAATCCTGCCATGACATGACAAGTCCAAGTTAATCAGTCTCCTTGAGAAGCTGACAAGAGAAGATGTGCCCCATGAAGACCATCAGCTGCCTCAAACTGGAAGTACTACCCACCAAGATGCAATGGATACAGGATTCATAGACACCACATCTACTGATCAGCCAAGTCGAAAGATAGCACTGGTGGACGGCATGGTGCTTGTGCAGAGGCTGAGCAAAAAACCAGCCACTGTAGTGACAGTCAAGGATCTGAGTGGCTGCTTCAATGAAAGACTGATGTCACTAACAAGAGCCTATGATGAAATCATCCTTGTGTTCGACACATACAGGACAGATTCTCTGAAGAGTGCAACCAGAGATAAACGAAGACAAGGAAAAGCTATCCAGTACCAAGTCAGAGATGACACCAACATCAAACACATCCCACTGAGCAGGTTCCTCTCTCATGACCAGACGAAGGCCGATCTGACTGATTATCTTGCAGCCAAAATTCGAGAATACAACAGGGGATCCTCCAAGCTGATCATCACGTCAGCTTCTGGGAACACTAGGAGCAACAAAGACCTGCTCTTTGAAGAAAATAACCACGAAGAAGCAGACACGCTGCTGACCCACCAGGCTGTGCTGGCATCACACCGAAACCCAGCTGATGCACAGTTGATGTTCTTCTCACCAGATACAGATACATTATAGTGCTAGTCACAGCAAACTATGATCTCTTGCTGAAGAACACATCGATTTCGATGGCCTCTGGTGTTGTGCAGATTGAACCACTGTGGCGAGCTCTAGGTAAAGAAAGAGCAAAGGCATTGCCAGCTTTCCATGCATTCACTGGGGCCGACAACACAGGCAGATTCTCCCGCATAGGCAAGGCAACCTGGCTGCAGATCTATTTAAAAGCAGACGAAGATATTATCAATGCTCTGCAGATGCTTTTGGATGAAGCAGAAGTGGCGGAAGGAATGCTGTCCACTCTGGCTTCCTTTCTATGTGCAGCCTACTCACCCAAGGGTATCAACATAAAGACAATCCCTGAACTACGATGGCATCTCTTCTGCAAGCACAGGGCAGAGAGTGACAAGCTCCCTCCAACACTTGGAGCGCTGAAGCAGCATATTTTGAGGGTCCATGTCCAAACCAGGGTATGGGCACAGGCAGCCATTGCTCTTCAGGATCCGCAGCTGGACCCCCTGCACAATGGGTACTTCAGAGACTCGGATGGCATGAAACCAACAACCACAGAGGTCCTCCCAGCCCCAAAGGCCATCATTGAGATGGTCCAATGCAGATGTAAATATAATTGTTCTTCTGGAAGATGTTCGTGCAGAGCTAATGACTTAGCCTGTACTGATATGTGTCATTGCAGTAGCCAGTGCCAGAACGACGATGATTCCCATGCCGTGATGGATGAAAGTGTTGATTATGATAGTGATGATGATGCATAGATGTGTATACATTTAGATGTCTAATTAAGAAGGTTGCTTATTTTCTGTGGACACAAAATGTGCATGTCATGATGATACTGAAGTTCACAATTTTAAACTCAGTTTAATCAGTTATTGTCAATTATCTGTTAAGTCCTCAATAAAAGTTATGTTAACATGCAATTTAGTGAGTTCTACCTCATTATTGTTGGCACCATTGGATTCCTTGATACTTAAAATGTGGGTTTAGCAGTTAAAATCAATGTTCTAGCTTATTTAGAAGTCAAGATATTACAAAACCTACATTTTACGGCGGCCATTTTGGAAATTCCAAAATGGCCGCCATATAAACACCTGGGCAAATGGAAACATGGATGTTCTGAATCCTTATACAATATCCTTTCCAAAAATGTATAGTATTGCAAATCCCCACAAAAATCCCACACAAGTATATAGTGAACCTGACTAACAGCAGGAATCCCCAAAAACTGCTGTTCCTCTTCCCACCACTGTTGCCTTGGCAACGAGGTACACGCAAAATGTCAAACCCTCCTCAGATGCGTTCTTTGCACAGTTCTTCTGTTTCTGTAGTGAGCAACTCTTCACCAACACACTGATTCAGAGTACAACCCAAAGGTGGCGCACAACTTTCCAGTGCCGCTGTAATCACAATAAATCAGCAACTGGAGATAAACTCAATTTAAATCTCTCCCCCAAAGGGTTACAAAATAAAACGGCTGAGTGTCTATATGGTCAGGAATGCTGAAACATGTGAATGTTAAAACAAATCAATGGCAGTAGTCTACCCAGATTCTTTACTCCATTAAAAGTAGTAAAACCACATTGTAAAATCTCTTTTGTCTAGTTGAAGTCCTGCTTACTTCATCTTTAAAATCTTCTTTAATTTGAAACCAAAAAAGGTCTTTAATGGTATCAATTGTGGACTTCCTTAATATGAATTGTAAATGCAACATATGTTCTCTTTAGAACACAGATATGACAGTAGCTGCTGAAACTGGTTAATAGCAGTTTTCTGTCAACCTAGTTAAGCATGTTGTTGTTATATCTAGTAAATATATTTTTATTTCATGTTTACTCACAAAACAATATGGCTACATCCTGGGCTTTGTTCAAGGGTGTTTCCATCCAGGATATCTGTGCAGCGGCAAGCTGGTCTTCGCCGCTCACTTTTGTCCGCTTTTACAGGCTGGACGTCTCCGCTCCAAGCGTGGCCCGAGCAGTGCTGGGCACTTTGTTGAGTCGGGACTCCACCTGTTAAATTCTGGTTTATCGGTGATCTTCGAGATAAGCTCGTCTGGCAATACGGGAGCTACAATATCCCATAGTGAGACATCGAACGGAGTGTTATGAATAAGAACTATAGGTTACTTACGTAACCCCAGTTCTCAGAGTAACATGAAGTGAGATGTCTCACCAGACGGCCCTCCTTGCTATGGTGAAGCGAGAAGAGGTGCTTATTTTGAATGACGCATGCGTCGTGGCGCAGGCTACTTATAGGGGGTGATTTCCCCTGACGTTGACGTCAAGAATCACCGGCCAATCAGGATTGGCATAATGAGATTGATGCTTCTGTTTGCTCCGCGATGAGGCGCATCCCATAGTGAGACATCTCACTTCATGTTACTCTGAGCCCTGGGGTTACGTAAGTAACCTATAGATTTGTACCATTACCGGGTCCAGTTTTGCAATGCTCTCCCCCGAAGGTGCTCTTTAAGAGAGGTTTTGAAGGTAAGTAAAGTTTTACTTTCCTTTACAGTTGTGGGAAGAGCATTCCACCTTGATGTGGCATAATTTCGAAACGTGTATTCCCTCGTAACGGGACCTGGAGGTCTCCTTGGCCTTTTCGGGCCACGGGATGTCTAGCTTGGACGCGGCGCGCTGACACACGGCCTGCAGGTCCATGCTTAGACAGGGCGAAGCTGGTGTGCTATCGCCCGGGAGAGCAGCCATCGCTCCCGGCTTTGCAGCCTGAGCCGATGACATGAAGATGTCGTATTCCTGCTCATCCGAGTCAGACAGGAGGAACTCAGAGGTATCCTCTTCGTCCTCCGTGTCTAGGACATCTTCCGCGGGTGAAACCATGGTGAGGTCCAGCCGGGAGCCCCAGCTTGGTAAAGCGTGGGGCCCCCGTTCCCGCGTCTCTTGCCGCCACCGGGTCTCGGCCTGATATGGCGCGGGATTCCGGTTCTGCGGCTGCCGCTGTCGATGAGCCCCAGACCGACCCAGTGAGGGGCTCCATCTCTGCGGCGGACGCCCCCGTGTCTTGATTACCAGCCGGCAAACCAGTGGACATGAGGGGGTCCTGTCCCGACAGGCTAGCTTGTTGTGCTAACCTTCGGCGGAGGCTCTTCATAGTGAAGCGGGCACAATGCCCGCACGAGCCGGGGTTGTCAATGGCCTCCTGGGCGTGTTCCTGCCCGAGGCAGGACGAACAGATCTGGTGTGAGTCTGTGCCTGACACTTTCAACCCGCAGCCGCAGAGCCGAGCCTCCGAGTTCCTGACTCCTCTGGTGTGAGGGAGAGAGGCGTCCATCTTATTCGCTGCGTGGCGTGAAGAGGACCCGCTCGTAACAGGTACGTCGAGAGAAAAAATTGTTCCCAACCTGTCTTTAATCTGTAGAAAAAGGACGGTGTGGGTCTTTTTCCTCAAAGAATATTACCTGGTGTGGTAATATCCTTTTAATCCTTTTTCTCCTTCGTGGAAGAGAAAAGAAAAAAGTCCGTCCTCACTACCGTGGTGTCGGCAGTGAGGGAAAACAAGCTAGCAGCAGGTGTGTTGCTAGCTTGAACAATCAAAACCTTACCTTAATTCCTGAGGAAGAATGGCGAGGTTGATTATACAACCCAGTCTCACGGCATTTCGTGTTCACCAACACGATTTTTAATCTATTGATTCGTGTTCACCAACACGATTTGCCCCTTTTTTTCGTGTTGCACAGCACGATTTTGTTCGTGTTGCACAGCACGAAGTTAAAAGCAATGTATTTCTACTGCCTGCAGCACGTCTTTTGTGTGGTTCATAAAAACATGTTCTTACTCAATATCAAGCCACAATTATTGCTTTTATTTTAAATCGTATAATTTCGGACTTTTGTTGCCGTCTGTGATGAAAAGAAATGGGGCTCAGAGCCTCAGGATACTGAAATCTGTATTTTTTAAATCTTTTTTTCCTTCTAATTTGTTATTCTTTTCAAAATAACACACTGTTATTTACTCACCAATAACACACAATTGTCCTTGCTTTTATTTATTGGTTTAATTCCATAATCTCGGGCTTTTTTGGCGTCCGTCAGGGACTGAATTTCAAAATAAAAATAACCGGAAACAGACGTAGGCCTATAAGGGACAGTTCGAGCATCTTCGACTTTGCGCTGTCATCGAGGTGAGGATGGCCGAAGACACTACACTACCCATAATCCCCAGCTATCGTTTAGGACTACAGTCCACGTGATTAAACTTCAAATCGGGATTGGATGTTGGA
Source organism: Pseudochaenichthys georgianus (assembly GCF_902827115.2). Lineage (NCBI taxonomy): Eukaryota > Metazoa > Chordata > Actinopteri > Perciformes > Channichthyidae > Pseudochaenichthys > Pseudochaenichthys georgianus. Next base: position 34,641,676 of record NC_047515.1, read on the forward strand.
TTGGCAGTGCGTCAGGTTACGGAATCGAAGCTGGATCGAACGCCCCCCCCCCCCCCCCAAAATGATCTATGGGGCGTCTCGATTGGGAACGTTTTCCCAACAATTAGAAGTTGCCAGTATTAAACACCAATTATTAAACAATTGAAATGAACCGATTAAACATCTCTCTGACACAGTTTAAACGCATTTCAAGTGGAAGAATTGTTCGTGTCTCCTCTTCGTGTCCCGGGAAGCCGGAAGCTGTATTATTTTCAAAAAATAGAAATAAAAAAATATTTTTTTTAACCATAACGGGTACTTTACACAACATTGATTCAAATGTATCCTTGTTTTAATCCTTGTTTTATTTATGTTGAATTGTTGTTGTCGGTTAATTTTCCATTTTATTTATTTTGGTTTAAGATATCATTAGTTTTTTTTATTATTATCATGCTAGATGTTTAAACTTTTCTGTATTTTATAAGGCAATATATACTTTTTTGTTTTTGTCCGTAGGCTACTTAGGTTATTAAAGAGTTATCGTGTCAAAATACAGGAAATGTATTAATATTTTATTGTATAATCGGTACAGGAAATTACATAATTCAGAGAACCACCTATTGGCCAAAGACCGCTGCCACCGGCATTGCAATCCATCCTCTGACAAAGTAAGTTGTGTCACTAAAATCTGATGCATGTTTTGCTTAGATTTAATAATTGGGGATTTTTTTAAGCCTTCACTCGCATGGTTCATCATACATAATGAACTGTTCTAAGTCTGAGAAATGCCTTCGCCATAATCAGCAAAGCAACATTAATGTGAAATAATTCTTGCGGGCGGCTAGCTAGCTAGCTCACGTTCAACATAAACTAGTTTAGCTACATTTATATCAGCTCATAAGTGGTGTGTGAAAAATATGTGTCTTGATTACGGCTGCATACGTCGGTGTTAAAGTGTGAGTTATACGTTATCTTAATCGCTTTTGTTTTACATATGACAGTACTAACGCTGGTCGACATTTTAATATATGTTTGGGGGGAGGGGCATAGTCCATGTGCACGTCCATGTGCTTGTTACGCGTATGAAACAGGAAACACGTAAATGAACTCAGTCTGTGTAAACTAGTTAAACCGTCACAATGTGCATTTAAAAAAAGCTAGTTTCACTACATAATTCACTTGTTCTGTTCTCTCCTGCAGCTACTGTACCCACACCGTTTATATATATATATTTGAATTATTGTAGACCCTCAACAAGCAATTACTGTGTTTTCATTCAATTTTCCAACCATTTATTTAGTAAATTCATAAAAATGTAAAATAATTGGGATTTCAACCTGTAGCTGAGCCTTGGTGTCGCCCTCCACGCCTCCCTCTCGGCTTGCCACGTCCTACACAGCCCCTTTTAGGGGACTGTAAAGTGTCTCCTACAGAGCGTGCCCGTTTCCTCTCCTCCGCTGCTTTCTGTGACCAAGTAACAACTCATGTAAGGTTGATGTTGCTGATAAACTGATACCATATGACAGTGGACAAATAAAAAGGAAATTCATTCTCTTGAAGAACATTTTTGCTTCAAGTTTTTCCTACCATATCCAACTAATGAAGTAAAACAAGTTGAACAAGCTTTATTTAGTAAGCCTCTGCCCCCCATGTTGTAATGATGAACCGTTTTGCAAAGGCCCTATACATTGATCCAACATCCAGTTACTCTTGGCCTGTTCAGCATTGTTTGGATAACAGATAGTGCCAAATTCAAGTAGGAAATGAATGAGGTCATATGGGTTAAAACACCAACCTTAGCTTCAGCTAGCATGTGTTCATGCTTCAGCTCAAGAGCCATGCGTTTCCCTTTTTTGGATGTGGGATTATTGGGGTCTGGGTTGGGTTTTGTTGCCATTGCAACACAGCCAGCCAGCCAGCCAGCCAGCCAGCCAGCCAGCCACAAGAGATATGCAAACAAACAGCTGCTGTATGAGACAGACAGAGATAGTGAGACAGATTGTAAGATTGAGATGGATAGATGAAGAAATAGATAATGAATGATAGAAAAAGATAGAGACAATAACTATAAGAAAGCTAGATAGATAGACAGAGAGATAGGTTGAGTTTGGCTCCTAAAAGTGCCGTTGGTTTTATGATGGTGTAGATCAGTGTATGGGTTTGTGGTGTGGGTACAGGAGCTGCAGGAGAGAACAGAAAAAGTGAATTATGTAGTGAAACTAGCTTTTTTTAAATGCACATTGTGACGGTTTAACTAGTTTAGACAGACTGAGTTCATTTACGTGTTTCCTGTTTCATACGCGTAACAAGCACATGGACGTGCACATGGACTATGCCCCTCCCCCCAAACATATATTAAAATATCCACCAGCGTTAGCAAGGCCGGATTAGTACCTCCAGGGGCCCCTGGGCACTGAGCGCTCATGGGCCCCCCCCCAACCCACGTACCAACAAGTAACACCACGCCTACCCAATCCTACCAACATGACCAATATTTAGAATTTTCAGTCAATCTGGCATGTCAAATCGCACACCTATTTGTCAAAAGCAGGGTCCTGAGAGACACAGGGAACTTCCGATGAACTCAAACCTTCACCCTGCTCTGTGACGTCCTTGTCAGGCTCGTCTTCATCTTTTTCCTCCTCTTCTACCCGCTGCTGCGTTAGCATGCTATGTTCAAGGCTAACATTGCTCGCTAGCTCAACAACATCCTCCATGACCGCCGCCACTGTTCCTTGTGGTTGTTGCTGGACTATTTCGTCACTTTTTGCTTTTTTGAAAAAGCAATTTATTGTTGGCAAATGTTTTAATGCAGCCGCCACTCTCTCTTCTTTTTCTTTCTCTTCGCAGCCCCGCTGGGCGTTTGGCTACCGGCACCATCCATGATTTCTGCTCACGTGACAAAATGTGACATGAGTGAGGGTGGGGCTGTGAGTCGGCTATACACCGCCGCCGTGTAGTAATAAAGTTGAGCGCATACATAGTGAGACCTACAGTACAGAGACGGTTTAGAAAATATATTAATTTGACCCTATAGAAAAGCTGTGTTATTTATAGCGAAGAGTGAGTGTCAACAATCTATGATGAGTGAGGTTGTGCCCGAAAAAATAAATAAATAAATAATACATTTTTTTTTTTTTTTTTTTTTTAAATCTTGTCACTGAGGGCCCTCTTTGCTCAAGGGCCCCTGGGCACTTGCCCAGGTTGCCCATATGGTTAATCCGGCCTTGAGCGTTAGTACTGTCATGTGTAAAACAAAAGCGATTAAGATAACGTATAACTCACACTTTAACACCGACGTATGCAGCCGTAATCAAGACACATATTTTTCACACACCACTTATGAGCTGATATAAATGTAGCTAAACTAGTTTAAGCTTATGTTGAACGTGAGCTAGCTAGCTAGCCGCCCGCAAGAATTATTTCACATTAATGTTGCTTTGCTGATTATGGCGAAGGCATTTCTCAGACTTAGAACAGTTCATTATGTATGATGAACCATGCGAGTGAAGGCTTAAAAAAATCCCCAATTATTAAATCTAAGCAAAACATGCATCAGACTTTAGTGACACAACTTACTTTGTCAGAGGATGGATTGCAATGCCGGTGGCAGCGGTCTTTGGCCAATAGGTGGTTCTCTGAATTATGTAATTTCCTGTACCGATTATACAATAAAATATTAATACATTTCCTGTATTTTGACACGATAACTCTTTAATAACCTAAGTAGCCTACGGACAAAAACAAAAAAGTATATATTGCCTTATAAAATACAGAAAAGTATAAACATCTAGCATGATAATAATAAAAAAAACTAATGATATCTTAAACCAAAATAAATAAAATGGAAAATTAACCGACAACAACAATTTAACATAAATAAAACAAGGATTAAAACAAGGATACATTTGAATCAATGTTGTGTAAAGTACCCGTTATGGTTAAAAAAAATATTTTTTTATTTCTATTTTTTGAAAATAATACAGCTTCCGGCTTCCCGGGACACGAAGAGGAGACACGAACAATTCTTCCACTTGAAATGCGTTTAAACTGTGTCAGAGAGATGTTTAATCGGTTCATTTCAATTGTTTAATAATTGTTGTTTAATACTGGCAACTTCTAATTGTTGGAAAAACGAAAACGTTCCCAATCGAGACGCCCCATAGATCATTTTGGGGGGGGGGGGGGGCGTTCGATCCAGCTTCGATTCCGTAACCTGACGCACTGCCAATCCAAATCCCGATTTGAAGTTTAATCACGTGGACTGTAGTCCTAAACGATAGCTGGGGATTATGGGTAGTGTAGTGTCTTCGGCTATCCTCACCTCGATGACAGCGCAAAGTCGAAGATGCTCGAACTGTCCCTTATAGGCCTACGTCTGTTTCCGGTTATTTTTATTTTGAAATTCAGTCCCTGACGGACGCCAAAAAAGCCCGAGATTATTGAATTAAACCAATAAATAAAAGCAAGGACAATTGTGTGTTATTGGTGAGTAAATAACAGTGTGTTATTTTGAAAAGAATAACAAATTAGAAGGAAAAAAAGATTTAAAAAATACAGATTTCAGTATCCTGAGGCTCTGAGCCCCATTTCTTTTCATCACAGACGGCAACAAAAGTCCGAAATTATACGATTTAAAATAAAAGCAATAATTGTGGCTTGATATTGAGTAAGAACATGTTTTTATGAACCACACAAAAGACGTGCTGCAGGCAGTAGAAATACATTGCTTTTAACTTCGTGCTGTGCAACACGAAACAAATCGTGCTGTGCAACACGAAAAAAAGGGGCAAATCGTGTTGGTGAACACGAATCAATAGATTAAAAAATCGTGTTGGTGAACACGAAATGCCGTGAGACTGGGTTGGATTATAATACTAACTGGTGTGTTAGTACTATACTCTTCTGCGATGCAGAATAGGGTAGCCGGCTAACGCCCGTCGACCGAAATTAGCTTTTGGTTCAGTCTGTGGACTGTTAAGCTAGCCCGGCTACCATTAGAGATGTGCTCTGAAGTGAGAAGAGGTGTTTGAATGACGCATGCGTCGTGGCGCAGGCTACATATAGGGGGTGATTTCCCCTGACGTTGACGTCAAGATCACCAGCCAATCAGGATTGGCGTAATGAGATTGATGCTTCTGTTTGCTCCGCGATGAGATGCATCCATAGTGAGACATCGAACGGAGTGTTATGAATGAGAACAAACTTTGTCAGCGACTCAGCGCTGTCATCTGCCGGTGTGTTAAGACCACCTCAGTGTCGGATTTTGGAAACGTGATTTTGAGTTGTCTCATGGCAGTTAGGGTATAAGGGACAAACCAGGGGACTTTACTTCCTCTTGATAATGTCGGTTATTTACAAAAAAAACACCTAAATATAGCCTAGGCTACTTGTTGTTATTGTGCTTCTGTCTTTCTGTGTCTTTTCATCTGTAAACTCCCTCAACGGGGCCGCTCGCTCTCTTTTCTTGATCGCCCTCTCACGAGTGAACAGTTCAAAGTCCCGCTTCATTGTAGGAATTCTGCCATGTCTCCACTTTAGTTTGACCATCTCTGTTACTAAATTATGGAATACTAAATAAATAAGTAATTAGATACCTTACCGTTACTGCGCTCATAAAGAATGATAAGAATAATGCATCTTGAACTGGTTTCATTAATTAGTGTCTTTACGTTTCACAGACTGTTAGCTTGTGGTAGGCTGGTAGCCTATTTTATTAAAGAGCATATGAAAAGAAAGACTTGTGTTATGTCTTCCTTAATGCAATAGTAATTGGGGGTGCAAGTGGAGTCTCGCAGAGGCAAAACTGTGGCGCGCTTACACTGTAGGTGCGCCGCAGTCTGCGTGATCTGCCTGTAGGGAGGGGCGGGCCAGCCCTGCTAGTAAAGCAACGAGTAAAGTAACGAATTACAGAGTAATGAAGTAGTGTAATATATTACTTTTTTTTTTAAAAGTAGGCTAATATGTATGTAATACTTTTTTTTTTAGTAACGACCCCATCTCTAAACCTGAGTTATTAATCTTGCAGCACTTTCGCAACGTGCTGTGGGTTTTGCTTTAGTTAGGCCTACTTGAAACTGTCACATAACAAAGACACATAAACACACAGACCACCAACAGACCACCAAGGAGGTGACTGGGTAGCAGACGAGTAGAGAAAGGAGAGAGAGCCGTGTTCCAGTCATGGCGGCTTACAGATCTCCTGTGTGCATCTGGCAATGAGTGTTTTGTCCTGTGAGACAGAGAAGACATTATGCCCTTCTTTCTGTGACACATCTTTGAAACTCCAAGACGCCTAGAAACAGATACAAATAAGGCTGAGTAAACCATTGCACCATAGTTGTACTGTAGGCCTACGTGTTACATCCCGTACAATGAGCGTGTGAAAATAGCGAATCTGTGGTCATTTACAAAGCCAAAATGACTCAATTTTGTCTTGTTTTTGAGTCTGTTTATCCTATTCTTTTCACGTAGGAGGCTGCAGGAGAACCCTTAGTGGATTGACCCCATTGTGGAAATCACTTCAAGATGTTTGTGCTTTTTCTTTTTTTTTAACTCCTGAAGCACTAGCATGATGACATCCGAGTAACCAATCCTCCATCAAAGTAAGCTCTGACATAGAAGCACATAACTACACTGTGAAAAGACATTCAGGGAATGCAACAGCACAACAAATCAGTTTATAGATCAAAAGGGGGAGAAAATTCAGGTTTGACATTTCAGTGGAGAAGAACTTCAGAAAATCCAGTCTCATGTCTATTTTCTTCCCAGTTTCTTCCTTGACATGTGCCTCATTACAGTCTGGGACATACATAGAAGTGTTTAAATGATACATTAAAGGATAGATGGCTAACAAATAGTATATGTCCATGTGTCTGTCTACTGCTCTGTTTTGAGAACATTTATAAAAACATGATTTCCTCCTTTTCGTACACATCACTGCACAATGTATAACCAACTTAAATGGCCTTCTTTAAATGTAAGAAGACACACGCATTGGCTCCAGCTGATATTTAAATGCATTTATCTTAACTATCCCCCTTATTTAAAGCAGTATTTTGTACCTTACTCACCAAATCATCAAGTTAGATATTCTGTTCAGGTTTATTTCTCTGTCCCCTCTGCAAAAAAATTGATTGGCAGAAGAGCGTTCATGTTCAAAGCCCCAACTGACTGGAATACTTTACCTGCTGCTATTAGATCTCTTGCATCATTGGGTATGTTTAAACATGCATTATCATCTCACTTTCAACTGGTCTGTACTTGTTATTAATGAAACTGATATTGATGAAACTGATTTGCTTGACTGTCTCAAATTGTAATGATTGTATGCATTGCTTGAATTTTACTTAACCTCTTAACAGACTGTATGTGGTTTGTCTTGTGTGTCATGTTTTGCATTTTGTCTTTTTGTTTATGTATGTCTGTAAGTTGTTGCTATTGTCGGGACCCCCTTGAAAACGAGATGGTGCATCTCAAGGGGTTTATCCCAATCAATAAATATTTCTATATATATGTATAAATCTGTTAGCTGTGGTTAACTTGTGTGGTCTCTGTTTGGTAGTGTTGATGTGATTAGATGTGACTAGAGTATCTTAGCCTCTACGTTGACTGTATTACTTAGCTTAGCTGTGTTTTCTTACAGCCTCCTTTTCTTTAGTTTGTACCACTGCCATAGTGAGCGTTATTTTGTTTAGTTATGTATATACCTTTGTATTTAAGTAGGCTCACTTATTAGAGTCCTCCCTTTGGTTGGTTGCCCATTTAAACTTGCGCCCTTGTGGCCACTTTTGATTGTTATTTAAACCGGTGTTTTTTTGGCCTTTTGTTTGTCCCAGGCTGCTTGCCTGCCATTTTATTCTACCTGTCATACATTAAAACCATTTATAATTATTACCAATTCCAACTGGTGTGGGTTGCATTTCCTCATCCCTAGTGGGGACGTAACGATGTGTAACAGCTAGGTAAACATGTTGTTTTGCAGAGCTGGAATCAATAGAGATGTTGACATAAGTTCTGACATTTCTGTTTGACGCTGGAAATCAAACTTAGCAGTGCCATTTCATTGGAATGTGCTTCTCTGTTGAATCTACCATGACAGAAAGTTAGTTTTCCATGAAAGTGAAAAACAAATACATCCACAGAGCATTGACAACATAGACACGTTGTGCTTTCGTCATCACATACAGTACAGTCTTAGGGAGAGGGGCAGTTATCAGGAGAACAAGAGACCCTTTTCAGGTGGATAGTCAATAGAGACTTTGAATCAGTGAGCCAAGTTTTCAGTTAGCTGACGTCTGTAAATGAACAGAGTTTGCATGTACATTTACAGTAAACAAACAGCGATTCATGCATGCAAGTTTGCCCAACAAAATTTATATGTTTTGCTACAGCTACTGAACAAAAATAGACTTCAACTTTCTTATTTTAGTTTTTCAAAGAAACCTCCAGCGTAAAGATTTTAAACTTCATAATTAATTTCAATTTCCAAGACAAACTTAACTTGACTGTGCTGTTTACATTATAAAAGTGTGGGGCATGTCGGTGAATAAATCAAAAGGTATCACGCGCTTTCTGCAGGGGTCTGGCTCGGAGATGTAGTTACTTCAAAGCAGAGGGAAGCTTTGAACTGTGTATAATTAATTCAGGCAAGCAGAGCCAGGGTGTCTTTATTAAGTGCTCTATTCTTGCTTGAACAACTATCAAACAAATGTAATTTGACCTTCCCCGGATAAATCCTCTGGAGGATCAGGCTATCCAAGCAGCTAATTCACTTTGCTTCGACAACGAGCCCATACTGCTCCAAACACTGCAAGGTTTTACTTGTCAGTCCCGCAGGAGGCTGAAACACAACACTGTTTTTTACATTTCTTTTTGTTTGTTTGGAATGGATGAGTGAATAATTGTTACTAAACGTAAGTTTCTTTCATGTAGCCAGAGGTGATGTTGCACATTTTTGAGATAAGACATATAGAGGGTCATAACGCCCCTTATGTGTGTTATGCTGCCGTGATAAGACACCAAGGCACTGCGTCAGCGTAATGCTGCTCAGCAAAGAGGTTTTGTTTTTCAGACAAACAAAAGATCAGCTCAACTGGACAAAGGTCGCAAAGATCAGTTTGTTTGCTTTCTAAAGAGCCACTAAAGCTGTTACCACTATAGTGCACTTGGTAAATCCCAAGACAATAGGTTTGAACAATGAAAAACAAAATACTAATTGACAATAAGCTTTACACAGTTATTTTGTTGTTGTGTGCTCAACATATGCAGAGGTGCATGCAGATGATTTATTTGAATGTCCATGTAAAAAGATTCCATATTGCAGTTTTAAGGCTATAGTTCCCAACCAAGGGAAAAGGATTGAAAGCAATAGAAGCAGAACATTGTTGCTACACATTTTGGATATATACTTTACTTTACTAAGTAAGCTAACATTAAAATATGCTTTAAAAAATAGGTCTTCTGTCTCTCTCTTGGTCACAAGCTAAATAAATGTGTTGTAAAAAGTCGTAAGTAAACACTGCTTTGTTTTAATGTGTCATGACTAAACAAAAGAAAGTACTGCTGCTGTGGCTTAAAAAAACACAAATCAGCAAAAATGTCAAACTCTTCAGGGAAGAAAACTCATCTCTTTAGAGTGACCCAAAACTGTACCATGACTCAGCATGTTGAGAACCAGCTCAAGGTGAGTAGTTCTGTGAAGTACAAGTTATATTAAGCTGTATTGTAAAGGTTGCATGCAGATTTATTTACACTAAGCTTCAAAATGTTCCATCAGCTGCTCCCTGTCCTGAAGTGTATGTCATGTTTTGTATATTACACTTGTGTGCTGGTTTATTCATCACAAAAAGTATACTGAGTTTCACTTTGAGCAAAGTCAAGTTTTGTTGTATTCATAGATGTAATTGTGTGTAACAGATGGACCCAAGATCAAGCAGTTATATTGTGGCTGACGTAAGCTACACATTAAACTGTGAATCCTCCTCAGCCAGACTGATACAAATGTGTCTTTATTTCTATTTAAACATCTAAATCTTTATTTAACATCTTGAATATCAGAGACAGTGTGACTCATACACAGTAACTCTGGAACAAGTTGCAAATACAGGGTGGAGCATTGTGGAGCTCATATTTTTATATTCTATTCAGGGGAAAAGGAAGAATAACAACTAGCAGATGAGACAAGAAAGCCAACCGAACACATAAGGCAACGTAAAACACACAGATACACCCAGAAGGATAAGATTAGCTGCTGTCACACTAAACACACCAGACGAGCCACTGTCACCAGTAATATTCAAATGATGTTGAACAACAGCAGTCTATAATCACTCCCACATAGGTGTGGTAAATATGTATACAAGCAGGTCAGTTTTGTTAATTTACTTTGTTATAAGAAAGAGAGTTTCTTGCTTGCGCTATGTCATACGTTTAATTGCAATGCCTGCTCACACAAGAGTTCCACAAGTCTTGTATCACTTTTCTCCAGAGGTGGAAGAAGTACTCCGATCGTGTACTTAAGTAAAAGTGAGAGAATGTAGGAATACTCTGTAACAAGTAAAAGTCCTCCTGCATTCAAAAGGTTACTCTAGTAAAAGTACAAAAGTATTAGCATCAAAATATACTTGAAGTACCACAAGTAAAAGTACTCATTACGCAGATTGGTCCATTTCACAATAATATATGATATGTTTTGATTATACTTATTGATGTATTAATGTGTTAATGAAAGCTGGTAAAGGTGCAGCTAGTTAATTACTTTGTAGGGTTGCTTGTGAGTTTACTGCAATGTAACTGAAGGTATTAAATAAATATATGTAGTGAAAGTACACCATTTACCTCTGAATTTAAGTGAAGTAGAAGTACAACGTAGCAACACATTTACATACTCAAGTAAAGTACAAGTCCCTCAAACTTGCACAGTACTTGAGTAAATGTACTTAGTTGTCATATTGGTGCTCTCGGAGGGAGTTTCCCACAGGAAAACAGATATCTCCTGACGCCGCTGCCCGTCATTCTCCTCCATCTGGTTCCCATCAGGAGCTGCTGGCCAGGACTGCGTGAACGTTTTCTCAAAGGATACCACCTTTTTCTTTAAATCCATTTCCAATTTTTCTCTTGACTTGTTTTAACAGTGTCTATCCCTGCTCTACATTTTGTATCACTCTACGCTATATTATGCTTGAACAGAGGCAACATTGAAGTAAAAAATGGGGGGGGGAACAAAAAGTGGATGAGTTTGTTATAGTTCATTTTTCAGGAAGCCACACCCATCTTATCTTTCCTGCAGGGTCTTTCTCTTCCCCTCGCAGGGCAGAAAATGCTGTGTCATGTGTTGACCTGGCTGTACTTTTAACATCATTAAACTAAGCATTACTTCACCATCTAACTTGTAACTAATGGAGAGACATACAATTCATGGTTTATGATCTTTCATTTGGCTCCAGTTCAGATCATCAACACTGCATTTTAAACAAGTTGAAAGATATGGTAATGAATTTATCTGGGGCAAGGAAAAAGGTGCCGGACTACAAATGGAGATGAAAAAAAAAGAAGCCTGACATGACCTCTAAATCTTCATGGGGCTAAAACTACATATTGGTTTTTCTCAGTTGCACTGCTGTTTTAAAAGCCAAAAGTTAAGTCAATACTCAAAGTTGCATAATTTCTGCAAACCGCCAAGGAGCGAGGGCATGTCAGTAGTACATATTAGAAACAAGAGACTGTCTTGTTCACTTTCCCAGAGGAGTGAAAACACGTCCAAGTATAGGAGACAAAGTGATCCTCTCACTGAAATAAACATAAATTAGAGAAAGCTTTAAATGGCACATCTGCTGTATTTTACTGTGAGTGTCTCTTCTTTTCATGCAAAACTGGATCTTCTTTCTCCCAGGCCACAAACATGCATCTCAAAACATCATAAAAATAGTCCAAGTTGCAGTAAAAGGGAGGTTTTTAGCCCATTTTCAGCACAAGCCTGGAGACAGTTGAGCCTCCGACAGCCTGTTTTGTTTGACAAACACAATGTGCACTCTTGTTTAAATGTTTCCTTTGTCATGACTCCACTCTTTATTTTATTTCCCTCCCACTACAAAATAACAATCATATTCAAAACACATGAGCTCTTGCTAAGCTGAAGGGGAAGTAACGCTTTCTGACACACGCAAATTATAATCTTATATTGATTGAAAAATCCAAAAGAGGTATTACTGACAGATCTTGGACTCTCAAAGCCGACATGGTTAATGAACACACAGGATTTGTGAAGCGGTGACGCAGCCAACACCACACCATTCCTTTGAAATTAGCAACGGTGACTGCTTCACTGCACTGTACATCCGCATGATTGCGTCTGTGGATTACGCTGTTGGCTCAAACTTAACTGTTTACTCAATTTGAGCTACACTGACCTTTAAAAATGGATTGTTCATTCACACATTCTTCATTTTCAAAACGCATGTTTGCAAACTTTCTGTTTCTATAATTGACTTAATGCTGGAGGATGTAGATACTGTGGGTTATGGGCCTTTAGAATTACAACTAGTGCTTAGTCTGTTTGAAGGTATGTTCAGATGGCAACATTTGTTCCACTAATGAAGCATACACTGATATCTTTAATTGGTCCAAACTCAGGAATGGACTAAGATACCTGACACCACAGCAGTGGAATATTGTCATGATTTTGCAAAACCCTCTTATGTAACAGGAATGTTCTAGATCTTTCATGACTTTTCCAAGAAATGTCAGGACATTGGTCACATCAGAAATGTCAGGCACCTAAACTGTTGTCAGGAGCGCTCTCTAGTGGAAAGTAAGAGAACTGCATGCACAGGATTCAGAGTGTCTGTCCGGAATGGCATTGTACCATTGGGTACGTATGTGGTATTAAATCAATGATTTTAGCACAGCTTTTTGTTGCAATCTTCATTAAGAAGTTTGTTGAATTTGGATGCAAAAATAATGTTATGATCATACGTCAAAATCTCAAAGTGCTCAGTACTCTGGTATTCTGATACAACGCTCGACTACATTTTAAGGTAATTAAATACCAATATATAACCAATACCCCCCTAAAAGAAGTGCTCCAGGAAGTCCTTAGTCTTACCTTGTATTGGTTATCATCATCTATTTTTTAAACATGTAAGATAAATATTTTTTTAAATATTAAACAATCAATTCAATAATGAGGTTTGAGACCCTACGCACTGGTTCTGCTTATAGGGAGGGGCGGTTCTGCCTGAAAATACAAGTGTAAAATATGTACTGTAGCAGAGACAACGTCACTTGTCCTGATCAAATACCACACTGATCACTTCAGCTTACTTACATTTTTTCGACATTCATATCGGTGTCAATTGTCTAAACTCTTTGGCATTAGCAATATGTTGAAGATTCTGAAAGTTGAGGATAATACTTTAAAATGAAATGTCACTAGGCGGGACAACATTACTTTGCTGCTTTTATTGTAATCCAAACAATTTACAAACAAAAACAAATACAGAATACATTTAGGTATTTTCCAAGTTCTTTGTTGAAATATAATATTTGTAAAACATTTTCAAATAATGAGCTTAGAAAAAAGCTGTTACTGACAAGAATCTTAACCTGCTAAGGATCATGCTGTATGTAGTAAAACTTGAAATACAAATATAGACATTTAAAATAAATAGCAAAATCTAAGGAAACATATTTCTGAGGAATTGTACAGCATTATGTGTCTGACAAATAATACTGTATGACCTACAGGTGTCCAGCACTAATACAAATACACTTTTCTTTCTTTACTTTGAGGACATCCCGCATCCCACATCTTGTTTTTTTTTTTTTTAGTTGCATATTTTCTTTGCATGGAAAAATATTTTGTGAGTCACATCTCTTCAACTCTCAATTAACAGTTGAGAAAAGAGTTGGTCCTCATGATGCGTGTGACCTTCCTGTGGGTGTAGCTGTACTCGTACTGCAGGTCTCCATGGTAGAAATACAGGTATCCTGCAAGACAACACAATGGAATACAAATGAAGGAAAGCAGTATAAAGGTAGAGTTTAGTTTGTATGCTTTATTATACTGAAAATGTGATATTTGAAGCTTCATAATACCATATTGAAAAGCAGCTGCGTCGACCTCGTCAGACATCCCAGGGAAATCTTGCTCAATGGATCGTGGGTAGCCGCTGTCCATGGTGCCTGCTGCTTCATCATAGCTGTGAATGACGAATACAAGCGATTTTTTAATGAAATGTGGTTCGATTGACATAATAATGAATATAATCGACACAGTTATAGTCATCACCACTTACCTCCAATAATGCTCGTCAGTGAAGAGCAACGTTTTCCCAGTGTCTTTGATGTGAACAGCCGCGTCTATTTTCCTTATGTCCTTGGGAAGACCAAGCTTGTGTATGTACTTTGGGTAACCATCCCTAAGGTTATATCCATGCAAAGCCCACATTCGGATCCCTGTTGAAACAAAGATGTTTAGTACTTACCTAATACGTAATGTATAATAGCATTAAACAAGTATGCAAAACCCACCACTAAATATGATAACTATATCCTTCTCTGGGTTCTCGTATGCTGCGTCCACCTTGTTGGGGATGGACGGCCATGTGGACTTGATCAGTGTCTGCTCAGGCTCCGGCATCTGAGGGTGGAGACGCCAGTAGAATCTGCAACAGTGCAGCAAATAGCAAATTGAAGTTATCTACAATTTGCAAATCTCGACGTAGAGAAATGAATTGAATCACAGAATATTCAAATATTTTCTCACACACCCTCTAGTGGCCATATAGGTTATGCGTCTAGCTCTCAAACACCCTCTAGTGGTCATATATGTGACCTGCTCCATCGAAATCAGTCGCATTGACCCGAAGACACATTTGGAGTTGTATACACTGTTGGAAAGAGGATATTCCTAGCTTTCTAATGATATCTGGGTTGTTGTTCTACTCCAAATATTAAGCGAAATATGTCACATTATATAATGACTGTCACAGAGTCATCATTTTGAGAAAAAGACTTTCAAAGTTTCCTCTTCTCTGGAATCCATCGATCTGATTGATTATTAGAGGAGCAAATGATCAAAATTCTACGGAGGGAAGATATTTTCGTTTGGAGGGGAAGCTCGCAAGTGTGTGTGTATACCATAAGTGTATACGTGTGTGTGTGTTTGTGTAATTTTGCGTTTGTGTGTATTGTGTTTGTTTCCCGGTGAAAACACTCACGAGAAACACCGGCTGTTGTTGTGCCTGCTGTGACGTTAAGTTACTCCGTTCTCCGCTTGTAATTATGCCGAAGCTTCAAAGCTGTATTTATCATCTGAATTTGCCGAAACAAGTTTAATATTCTGAAAGCCAAGACTTTCTTTAATTGAAATCAGATGAAAACAAACTCTCACGGACCCTGCCATGTTATCTATGATTACTATACTCTTACATTCATAATTTCAGCCGGAGGGAGGGGGGCGGCGCTGCGGAACAGCAGAGTGCGAGGGAGAGGTGCCTGTCTTCGTCCCTTCACAAGCTTCAAAAATGTATTTATCGTGTGTTTTTGGAAATAAAAGTTTCATATTCTGAAAGACTTGGTTTGTTTAAAATCAAACAAAACACCCGAACCCAAAAAAAATAGTTTTTTACGTAAATCCACATTTATTTTGAAATGAGCCGTTGCGACTTCCGACTGATTTCGATAGAGCGGGTCACAAATGTTAAAGGTCTAGTTCTCAAGCACCCTCTAGTGGTCATATAGGTTAAAGGTCTAGTTCTCACACACCCTCTAGTGGTCATATATGTTAAAGGTCTAGTTCTCACACACCCTCTAGTGGTCATATAGGTTAAAGGTCTAGTTCTCAAACACCCTCTAGTGGTCATATAGGTTAAAGGTCTAGTTCTCAAGCACCCTCTAGTGGTCATATAGGTTAAAGGTCTAGTTCTCAAGCACCCTCTAGTGGTCATATAGGTTAAAGGTCTAGTTCTCAAGCACCCTCTAGTGGTCATATAGGTTAAAGGTCTAGTTCTCAAGCACCCTCTAGTGGTCATATAGGTTAAAGGTCTAGTTCTCAAACACCCTCTAGTGGTCATATAGGTTAAAGGTCTAGTTCTCACACACCCTCTAGTGGTCAAATAGGTTAAAGGTCTAGTTCTCACACACCCTCTAATGGTCATATAGGTTACAGGTCTAGTTCTCACACACCCTCTAGTGGTCATATAGGTTAAAGGTCTAGTTCTCAAGCACCCTCTAGTGGTCATATAGGTTAAAGGTCTAGTTCTCACACACCCTCTAGTGGTCATATATGTTACAGGTCTAGTTCTCACACACCCTCTAGTGGTCATATAGGTTAAAGGTCTAGTTCTCAAGCACCCTCTAGTGGTCATATAGGTTAAAGGTCAAGTTCTCAAGCACCCTCTAGTGGTCATATAGGTTAAAGGTCTAGTTCTCACACACCCTCTAGTGGTCATATATGTTACAGGTCTAGTTCTCACACACCCTCTAGTGGTCATATAGGTTAAAGGTCTAGTTCTCAAGCACCCTCTAGTGGTCATATAGGTTACAGGTCTAGTTCTCACACACCCTCTAGTGGTCATATAGGTTAAAGGTCTAGTTCTCAAGCACCCTCTAGTGGTCATATAGGTTAAAGGTCAAGTTCTCAAGCACCCTCTAGTGGTCATATATGTTAAAGGTCTAGTTCTCAAACACCCTCTAGTGGTCATATAGGTTACAGGTCTAGTTCTCACACACCCTCTAGTGGTCATATAGGTTATGCGTCTAGTTCTCACACACCCTCTAGTGGTCATATAGGTTAAAGGTCAAGTTCTCAAACACCCTCTAGTGGTCATATATGTTAAAGGTCTAGTTCTCACACACCCTCTAGTGGTCATATAGGTTAAAGGTCTAGTTCTCAAACACCCTCTAGTGGTCATATAGGTTAAAGGTCTAGTTCTCACACACCCTCTAGTGGTCATATAGGTTATGCGTCTAGTTCTCACACACCCTCTAGTGGTCATATAGGTTAAAGGAATGGTATGCTCATGACACTCATTTTTTAAAAATTATCATCCGATAAAACAGACCAGTCTCTGCCAGTCTCTCTTTTTTTTTTTTTAATCCGATGACATTATCAGTGATTTTAAACTGATTATATACCGAAATAACATCAACACTGTGGGCGCCGCCATTTCCCGGACGTGACGTAATCCATGCGTTTGGTTTTCGAAGACACGTTGATCTCCATGTTATTTACTGTAGTTTCTCTATTCAAATATGCCTCACTGTATCGCGAAATATTGCCATAATTCGGATAGGAACAATCCACGGAATGCTCGGTTCCATCTGTTGCCAAAATGTAAGCATAAGAAGTACATTCGGAGGCAGTGGCTAGCGAAATGTGGCCGGCCCGAACCGAGAGATTTACAGGCTCATGTATGCAGCGAACATTTCACATTTCCGGACGACTACTCTGAGAGTATGATCAAACATAACATGGGATTTAAAGAACAACCATTACTCAATGGAGATGCAGTACCATCGGTCTTTCTGGTGTCATCACCGACCAGGACACCAGTTCGGCCAGTAGAGAAATCGCCCTCTGCAAGTGTGAAGTGACGGAGGAGCAGAAGTAGTGCTCGGAGTAAGAATAAGGTATGTTATAGCGCATTTCCATTGCAGCGGCTAGCCCCGTTTTAACGTCCAGGCCAGGACAGTTTTTGGTGGCCTTTCCATATAGCGTAGTACTGGCTAGTGTGTATTTCCCCCCAGTTTTTCCGGCTCCATAAAATCGTGATTCTATGGCCAGGGACAACGAAGCTGAGTATGCTAAACTAGAGAGGGAATCACTAGCAAGGGTGGTACTACATGCATACATATAGTATCTTATATAATCTTCCCATTATACAAACATGCATTTCCAAACATTTGGACTACCTATGTTGCAAATGTATTATCTTTTCAATTTACACACGGCATCTATTGCACGTCTGTCCGTCCTGGGAGAGGGATCCCTCCTCTGTTGCTCTCCCTGAGGTTTCTCCCATGTTCCCTTTAAACTGGGGGTTTTCTTCGGAAGTTTTTCCTTGTACGATGTGAGGGTCTACGGACAGAGGGTGTCGTATTGTCATACTGATATGTATGGCTGAATTCCCCCATCCAATCTCTTCACATTGGTCAAAACTTGTTCCTCTGCTGACGAGTTCGAACTGAAATACTCCGTGTGTTGACAAAGTGAACGCATGGATGACGTCACGACCATCACGTGACTACTGAAAATGGCAAACATGGCGGCGGCCAGACGGAATATACAGGTCTTGATAAAAAAGAGCTATACAATCATTATTTACCGGGGAATATCGCTGATTTCTTCAGGGTATGGTTTAAACATAACGTTTCACTAAATACTGAAGTTTTGATTAATTATCTAATGAGTGGACCATTCCTTTAAAGGTCTAGTTCTCAAACACCCTCTAGTGGTCATATATGTTAAAGATCTAGTTCTCAAGCACCCTCTAGTGGTCATATAGGTTAAAGGTCTAGTTCTCAAACACCCTCTAGTGGTCATATAGGTTAAAGGTCTAGTTCTCACACACATTACATCATTACATTACATGAGTCTAGTTCTCACACCCTCTAGTGGTCGGATAGGTAATGGGTCTAGGCCTATAGTGTATGTATCTTTGTATTCTTCGTGTGTCTTACTGTACCTGTCTTTGAAGATTATGGTTTCTCCCCTGAGCTCCGTTACAGCATCAAAGCTTAACATGGGGTCACATTTGTTTGGAGCGTCAGGCTTTGGCTTCACTTTCCTTTGGTTTGGGTTTGGGCCTGTGTTTGAAAATATTGCATTAATATACATACTATTTGCATTACATTTTAAGACAATGGAAACCATTATGGTTTAACTTTAACTGCATTAAAGTTATCTGGAGTTTTATCCCACCGTAGAGAGCTTGAATGCCTTCAATGTCGTCCTCCGACAGTGGGAAGCCTTCAGAGTAGGAGTAGTTGGGGTACATCAGGGCGCCTGGATCTGTGGAGTGGGACATCCCGAGGGCGTGTCCCAACTCATGGGATGCCACTATGAACAGGTTGTATGCTGCAGAACAAATATTATGTTCAGTGTGTTAATCACAAAGACACAGTTTGGTGACTAGTGTTTATAATTGTTGTATAAATCCTACCTGATGAATCTTTGGTCCAATTTTCATCCTCATCAAAGTGAGTGTCTCCGCCCATGCCTTGGCCCGGTGGGTATGCATGAGCAAGCAATCCATTGGGCCCATCGAAAGGATTATAGTCTCCATGCTCTACAGAATAAAGCATAGACATTTTCAAGATGTGTTAGGAAGAATGCACACTTTTATAATATTTGAGTATGAGTATGTTAACCAGTTAAGCCCCGAGCCTGTTTGTCAGGCCTCAGGCTCGAAAATGACATTCCCAGAACAATTGACTATATCTTCACTTCTAAAAGGGGTAACTTAATAATCTTTTTTCTCAAAGCAATGATAAACCTGTGAGTTGGATGTAGAAAAGTCAGAATCAATATAGGTTTTTTTCATTTTAAAATAAATTCAGATTGAATATAGTAAAAAAATCCGTCCGTCTAAAAAGAAAACATTACTTATAGTGAAAACCACCCTTGAATGATGGGATGGTAGAAAAAAAGCTTTAGGAATCCAAACTATAACATATAATAAGTACCCTGTATCAAGATTGATGCAAAACATTGACACACGTGACATGTGACATTTGACCTTTTTAGAGAGGTTTAGCAAAAAGAAAAACACTTCTGGGGTCATTTGGGTGGATTTTCAATATCTCCGGCCCCCCTCGGTTGATTTTGATGATTGACACCTCTTTTTAACCATTAGAGCCAATAGAATCGAGAGGAAGTTCCCAAAATCCATCTAACCATTGGTGAATGAGAGTGATGCGTAGCAAGAATGTCCAAAAACCGGAAGCTGTCATACACTCTGGTAGCTATCATAGCAGCTATATATGAAAACTCTGTTATTGACATAAATATGAAGATGGATTATCAGTAATCATTTCAGACACATTGGATTAACCTATGGATTAACCTTCAGCAGCGTTTTTATCGTTTTAAAAGGATATGTTATATTCACCTAATGACCCAAAACTGATCATAATGTCAGCGATGCCCTTGCGCAGCTTCTTGAAGGTCAGCGGGATGACATCAGACCAAACGTTCAGCGCATTGCGGATGGCTCTGTCTACATCAGCCTTGGGCAGATCTGGTGTGTAATTCACTATCCTGTAACATTTGACCACAAGGGAACTTAGTGAATAACTCAGGGAAATCATTTTCTGTATAGTTGTTGTCCTTTATAACATACCTGAATGTGACATTGTTAGTTGGCCATTTGAGGTTTCGAGGGAAGTGGTTGTACTCCCCAATGTCGGGTACGCCACATCTGGGCTGATTCATCAGCTCCAAAGTGTTGTCGTCCAGATTCCCTGTCACCTTCAAAGGCAAAAGAGGTGGGAAAAAAAGTGTTAGATAAGTACATGTGCTGCCAAAGTACAGATAATTTGACACCTTAAAAATGTTTAAGGTAGATTTAAATTCTACACAAAGCATAATGACCATTAAACACTCTAGTTACTAGCAATGTAAACACATGATGTTATGCTATACACGTTAAACAGTATTTTAAAAGTATCTTAAATTGGCTCAACATTGACGAACTACAAAATTACAAAAAAAGTGATTTGTATTTGCTACTGATATAAAAACAGAATAATATTACTCAACATCATTTTTAAGACACCATCATTTGACTTTGACTCAAGTAAAGGTCCTGAGTATGTTTTCCATCACTGCCAAAATGTTGCTATTACTACTAATGTTGCTAAAACCACATACCATCTTTAACACACATCTAGATCTGGTTACCTCAAGTTGGAAGAATCTCTGCATCTCCTTGATCTTGTTCTGAAAGGTACCTGAAGACTTCTGTCTACCCTGAAGACCAGCTGGAAGGCCATAGAATCGACGGAGGTAGTTCTGTTTGTTAAAAGAGAACAGAAGCTGAATGACATTCATAATGGATAGATGTGGATTACTCCAATCCAACACTGTGTGAAGTCTTGAGAATGACAACAAATATCCACTTGAAGCCAGGTTACCAGACTAAAATTATAGTAGATAAGAGGGCTCAGGTCTTACCTCTGCTAAAAGCAAGTTGTCATTGTCCTCAGACGGCAGAGGCAGAGCAAAGGAGTGTGCGACCAGCGCCAGCAGCAGCAGAGCTATCATTGTTGTTGTCTCTGTGTTGTCCAAAGTAGTCAATGGGTCCAAGAAACTCTGACAGGCATTTATAGGACTTTGGTCCACTGTTTTTCAAAGGGTCCCAGTGATTCATGAAAAAGCACCTAGCCACTTCCTCCTTTTTTAAGAATGTGCATGTTCATGTAAAACTGCAGTCACTGTGGTTTGAGTGTACTCCTTTGAACCAGCCTGAAATGTTTTGATTAAGCATTTACTATTTCTCAAATGACCATGACTTATGGAGTTTGCCAATAGATTTACTGAAAATGTCTATGAGGCAACATTTTACACTTTGAAGTTTTTATTTGTAAGAGAAAAACTAAACAAAGCAACCCACACATGTCAATCTATATTTCGAAAGGATGCCACCTTAGTAAGGATGTGACGTCATTAGTTATTATCTGCAAAGCTTCTTCAGGCGAAAAATAAATGAATAACCTATGACTTTAACAAATTGGGCATATGGGGAATTCTTGAATGCACCTGCTGGTCTCGTGATAGTCATTCTGTGTCTCGTTATTTTAGGTGAAGACTTTTTAGGATATGTGACTAACAAACTTGTTGAAACAAGGAAAAAGATTACGATCAAAGTATGACCTTTATAATATATTTAATACATTGTTTCAATTTATTTATTTAATATATTATTATTGTTATTATTATTATGAGGGCCTTCGGAATAAGGTGATCTCTCTCAATGAATGTTCTGCATGAGTTTTGTCTGGTAATCATTTGATCCAGCTTTAGGTTTTTCCACTGTTGCTCGTTACCGTTATGTGTGACTCATATGTTACGCAGCAGAGCATAACTAACAAATCCAATATGGGAATGATCATAGTTCTCTCAGTTATGGGGAAGTCTGCAAGAGGTTTGATGTACAGCACAGAAACCTACAACTAAATAATAAAATACTTAATCTTTCACTTAGTCCATTTTGAATATCTCAATAACTATCAGATAGATCGCCATTCATTTTTTTTACAGACAGTCATTGTGCCCAATACTTTTTGATTATCAACTGGTTTTACCTTTTTACATTTACTGATATATCGCAAAAACTATTATATGTATTTCCATGGAAATTAGTACAGGTTAATGGAGTCTGCAGGATGAATCCCAATGAGTTTGGTGATCCCTTAGCTTTCCATTGTAGCCCCATCATCATGGAAGAACTTACATTTGGTAAATAACTATTTTTATGACCAAATACCTGCAACACTAAAAGGACATTCCCTTATGCCTCAGCTACTTTGCTTCTTGTGCTAACTAGCAAATGTTGGCACTGGCAGGCTACCATTTGCTAGTTAGCACAAGAAGCAAAATGCTAACATAACACTCGCCAAACATTAGCATGTTAGCATTGGCATGTGAGCGTGTTAGCATGCAGCAAGCTATTAGCTTAAAGCACTGCTATGTCTTCCTATCTTAGAGACGTATACTGCTAACACTAGAGAGGGAAGAAGGCTCATATGAAAGAAGATGAAAACTGAAGCTCTTGGACTGATTTCTATAGAAAACAACAATGCAACAAAAAAGATTAACATGTTAATAATATAATCATTTTAACAAAAGAAAGTTCTGACAAGTCAATCTTCTTAGTGGATTTTCAGCAGTGATGACGTTCAAAATGATATTGAGCTTTAAAATACCTGAAGGACTATTGTTCCAGACAGGTTTGCAGGTCTCTGTCAGGTAAATACATGCTACCTTTACTGTGTCTCCTCCATCAGTGTCTGTCTCAGACAACAAGCTATATAATTATTTGCTCCTACCACAATAATGAAATGCCTTAACTTGTACAAAGACGAAAAAGGGCGTGTTAATAAACAATTGTTTAAACTTTTCTGATAATTCACATAATGACATTGCCTACTCTGTATGCGAGTAATTTAAAATGTAGATACAAAAGCACTCTTTTTTTGTTGTCACAAAAGGATTTGACTCTTTGTCTTTCACAATGCTAGTCACCACTGACATGCTTCCAGAACATGACTGCAATGTTTAGGTAGGTATGAAACTTATGGTCAAAACTTAAGGTAAGCTGCTGCGCGGCCAGCAAAAACCAAAGCATTGTATCATCTGCATATCATTAGTGATATCCTGTGTAATGTCTAACAAGCGTTTTGTCTAAACATTTCAACATACTGTTCAGACAAGTATTTTTGGAATAACATCATTGCTTAGACGGTGGTTAACAGAGTGCTCCTGACTCACACCAGGGGAAGTAAGCAGCGAGGGGGATTTTTGCTGTTATTTTAATATGCCACAGACAAACACACATAAATATGGAAAAATAGACTTTAGTGATCCGTGTTTGGGCCGACTGGTTGTTGTATGATTGTAGTGCGAGGTGTTAAGTTTCACACCTTTAAACCACAAATGACTGAATTGATCACTAAATTACATTTGTGACAGAAATAAGAACATTATGTCAGGTTGTTATGTTGTTGTTTTTTATGAATAAGAGATGCTCTTACTTCAGTCTCAAAGGAACAATAAACAGCAATGCTACCAGACAAATAAGGCTGTAATTACACATTGCAGAAACCTAAATGTTGGATGAAAAATTGAATTTCCTGGCAGGGCAAAACATTTTAAATCGTCTTAGTGACGCCAGAGGTAATAACATGGTATTTATCCTCTCTAACAAGTGTTTTTGAACATTGAACATTTCCAGGTTCCGCTTGTAAATCCTAGCCTCACGTTATCAGGCGTAGCTCAACATATATATCAGATACAATATAATAGAGTATATCACAAGATCCTACTTGGTGGTTAGTTCCTTCGTTCTCTTCTGAGCATTTAATTGCTTCTTATTAGGATAGATCAGCACTTTGTTAACATCCAATCACCACTCCAGGAATTCATTTGATGGGTCTGCTTTTACGACCAAGCAGAAACGGCCCGCATCATGTCGGTCAAATGTTTTTCTATTTGGTGGTCATTGTATTTTGGCAAGGAAGATGCCGTTGCAGATGCAGATGAGTTGTCCAGGGATGACAGGAATTCTGTTGAAATCAACCACTCCCCTGCTGGTTCAGAGGAACGTTGCACTCCAGAGCACAGCTTGAGAAACAAGGATGACTTGCATCTTTACTTGGAACAGATTAATTTCCCTTTCACATAAGGTGCTGGTTTTTAGTTTTGACTGAGCCCTTACAACTTAAGGAAATAAACTAATAAAATAACTATTAATGTGCAAATCTATGTACATGTCTGCAACGCTTCAAACATGCTTCACCATTAAAGCCCTACAAATGAGGGACTTTTAACATATGCAAACTTTTAAGAGTGACACTTTGTGTGATTGGGCTTTTAATACCACCCTATGGCAACAAAGTATGCTAAATAAAACACTTAACTGTTTTGTGGTCAGAGAGTTAGGAAATTGTTTTTTTTTTACAATTTCTTTCTTTTGTAACCGTTATATGCGTTGTTCTCCTGCATGTGTGTGTAATGTTGTTTAAAATGCTCTGCTTTAACTGATAATTTAAACTTGAAGACACTAAATGACTCAATATTTCGCATGAAGAGGCAGGATAAGAATATACCTTCATTGAAACCACCCTTAAATACAGTTTGACATCAACACACCTACATGTATTACACAGACATTGTATTTTGAGTCTATCAACACATAACCCAGCCATGATATCTTTATAGCTGGCAAAGGTTTGGAACATGTATTGCAATTGTTATTGTACTAAAGTGTATATATGCAATATAACACAAATAATGACATGGGTGTTTGGTGAGGAGCAATGCAGCTTACAGTAAAGAGAGCCTTTAGATTGCACAGATGCTACTACTGAAACTGAAATGGAACCTAAGCATATTGTAAATGACCACATAAAACACCATAAAGGCCTTGAAATAACATGCTGAGTTGCTTCATTTGCAAAGCATCCGCAAAGATACAAAAGAGTCACTGTGGTTTAAATTCACTCAGTAACATGAGGAGACTGCATGTGCCAAATAGATACCACAGGAGGGCAGCAAAGATGTTTTAGAGAGGGAGCCCAGAAAACTCTCATCTCTCGGATCCCCTGCATGTCTCTCATCATGCCCCACAACACAACCTCAGGCTGATGTGCAACATTGAAATCTATTGAGCACAAATAACTTTGATATCAGGATTCTTTTTACAAAAACAAGTTTCAGTATTTTCTTAATGTTGTCTTATTTTTGCTGTTACTGTTTTGGACTGTTTTGCACTGATGTTAAGAAGAACATTTGTTTTTCCTTGCAACATATTGTGCAACTCAGGAAGTCTTACATGCCCATTCATTGTTTGAGTTGAATCTTATACATTCATTTTATTTGCATAATAACATCCAAGTTTAAATGAGTACCGACTACAAAGGATTAGTTTGGATGTGTAAGACTACGGAGGTTACCTTTTCCCCATCCTGAGGGACATGTGTGATTGGCTATAGGCTATAAATAATGTTTAAATATCACGTTTAAATGTAATAACTTATACATTTATACCAAAGTCAGATGTTTATAACATTCTGAACAGTGTCCTTAGAAGGGGCCCTGCTATGCTTATTTATCAGGTTTCATATTTGTATTCTGTGTCTCACTGTCACATGTTTTCATGCTTTAATGTTAAAAAAATATCATTATTTTTCTCATGCTGCCTGTGCTGCAGCACCTCTTTTCACCCTCTGTCTGAAACCAGAGCCCAGTCTGCTCTGGTTTGTGAGCTGACTGGCTTTGTTGTGATTGGCCAACCGCTTAGAGATGTCCTGCTCCTTAGCCTATCATGTACAATGTGTTGGAGCGCTAGCCAATAGTAGCGTGAGTGTTACGTAGTGATGTCATTATGTTACGGATGTAAACATAGGAGTTCAATGAAGTAATTTCTTAGGCAGGTGTGTGGGAGAGAAACTCCCACACTAGGAAGGGAAAACCCCAAAAAGCATAATAGGGCCCCTTTAAAGATGACAACACTTGTTTTAGTTATTTTTTATTACATTGTTAGATTGTCTATTTTTCTTGTTGGCCATGCCACAATTAACCGTGAATCAATACATTACTGATGTTCATTTCTGGTAATATTGTTTAAATATATGCATTTATTCTTCATAAATAAACACATTTGTCAGGTATTAAAAGCTCCACTTTAGTTGCTTTTGTACTACATTGAGTGTATTGTAGCACTGCATGAAGTAGTTTTATCATTACAGAAAAAGATGCACTCCAGGACAAATATTACCCATATTTCTCAGGTAGTAGTCCTGGTGTGTAACAGCATTGTTACTTTGTCAAAGTTCAAAGTTCAAAGGTTGTATTGTCATATGCACAAAGCTACAGTGTAGAAATGGCAATGACATTTTTCTGACCTGAGCTCCTCCAACAAGGTATGATAAAATATAAAATTACAAAATACAAAATAAAAAGTAGTGCAAAAAGTCTATATATATATATATGTATGTTAATAGAATATGGGATATGGGATATGTACAAGTCAGTGTAAAATGTATAAGGCAAAACACAAATGTTCCTACGGGTTTAATTACCCCAGTGGCAGCTTGTAACCTTGCAGTTCCATTATGTCTCAGCAATCAATCCTGCCTTAAACGACTTCATTACCTCGTATGTACTCATAAAACCAAAGCGGCAGAAATTCTTCAAGTCTTTCTATGAAAAAGCACTCTGTTCTGCCGAGGAATGCTGTTGGTTCCATAAAGCTCCCCAATGACCAATCAACTGTAATTGTAGCCTGAATGTACCGCAGCTCCACCCTTGCCAGTCGGTGCGGCCTGGCTGGCGGCCATTTCCTTTTTCAAAAGGCCTTAAATCCACCCCTGCAATTTCAGCTCCCCTCTCAGCGAACTCTCTCATTGAAAGGCCTTACATGCATTTGCTGCTAAAACGGGACAATAATGGGCTTTGATGGTGTTATTTCGGTAGCCTTGCAGATTGCGTGGGACTGAGCTGTGCCACCCAGCTGATTGTGTTGAGTCAGTCTGGAGGGAGTTTAGTTAAGGTTCCTTTCGGTAGCTCTGCTGAGGAAATCATTTACTTAATATCCGAGTCGCTTGTTTTTTATGGTGGAAATATCAACATGTTTGTGTCGAACGTACTCAAAGTTACAGCACATATTGCAGAAAGAGGGATTCTCTTGCCTCATGTTTTAGTTTCACCGCTTGTTTGGGTTTACAGTATGTGTGAGTCAGCACATTGCACTCGAAAACTCCTGTTGTAAATATTGCGTTATTATCATCACTTTTATGATTCTCAGAATAATTTCAATCTTTAATTGGGTTTAATTTGAAACCACATACTGAATACCTTATCTGTTCAGATCATTATTGGCGCAAACATGTCACATGACCAACATTTTTCACGTCATTTCTTTCTTTTCTCATTTTGCTGTCCTTGGCTGCCTGAAAACCCCTCCCTAATTCCATGGTACTGTATGAGGCTTCCCTTGGATTTGCAAGTGGTATGAGTCACAATGACCATTTAAAAGGCTTCTCATTAACCAGATCTTCCATCTCCATGTGTTTAAACTGGACCACATACAATTCAAGTAGGTTTAAGTCTGTGAACTGCATGTCATGTTGCTTTCTTGTTTTGTCTTGGTCCTACTTATGCCCGGTTCTTGTTTTACGGCACCCACATTTATGCCGAGGCAAGAGAGCTCTCCTTCTGCAGAACCACAGGTTGACTTGAAGCTGGCCACAGTAAGTGCATCATTGCATGAGTTGCATTACAGACGTTTGAGAATGGACTGCATGTGACTTAATCTCTTTTACAAAGGCATTTCTATTGAAGGAAGAAAATTGCAACAATTCATACTCGTCTGTGTGTGGGGTGCTGAGATAGTGGTTGTATTTATTTCATTTTTGTGTGGGTGGGGGCAGAGGTAAGTAACTGCCTTTCCCTCTGAGTTCTTTGCGATGTTAAATTGCATGTTTTAGCACATTGTTTCAGCATTTTCCTTTTCGCTAATTATCTCTGTAGAGGGAATCGTACGGAAAAACCATCGGCATGTGATTCAATTTCCAATATTGCTTGCAAACAAGTTATTCCGTTTATTATGGCAGAGGATATACATTGTTATGAGACAGATGAAATAATCTATGTTGCTGTAAATCTGATCACCGAAGGGTGCAGATTTAAAAGTTTATGTAAAAGTTATAAATGAACCTAATGTCAATTGGATGGATGCAAAGTATGACAATAAGGTTTAATCCTCTGTTGCATGCTGCAAGTAAATAATCAACCAAGGGAATACAAACATATACCTTGGCATTCATTTAGATGTGCAGGATTTGTAATTTCAAATGTTCTGATACTCTAGGAATACCTCGAGCACTACTACAATCTGCAAGAAGAGCCGATGGGGCGCACAAAGCGGAGCCGGCCCTTCTTCACCTCCAAGGTGAAAGACATGCAGATATTCTTTGGGCTAAATGCAACAGGCGTGCTGAACTCAGACACCCTGGAGATAATGAGGAGCCCTCGATGTGGGGTTCCAGATGTGGAGGAGTACAGCCACCTCCAGGGAACACGATGGAACAAGAACATCCTCACCTACAGGTATCTGTGCAGATTTGAATGATTGCTCACAATCAAGATGCTATCAACCCGTTTACTTGAGTTGAATTCCAGTCTGAAATATATCTCTGTTAATGAAATATGAAGGCATGTCTGACCAGGACCGAACTGGCCAAATAACAGTGTGGAGTGCAAATCCTGCCAATACCTGAGACACGTTTAGAGGCAACAGGCAATACAAACCTTTGGCAGAAATAGGGTTTGGGATTTATTCTACTGAGAGTTATTATGGGCTTGTTACAATGCCAAGGTCACCAGACATGCTTGCAATTATATGACACTGTCTGGAAAGTGCCTGTTCATTTTTTGAGACACAATAGATGTATTTTGAAAAATAAACTAAAACAGGATATATAGCACGTAAAGATTTTGTGAAACTTTACGTAGTACAGGTTCTATGTAGCGAAACGGTTTCTCTGCATTTCACCCATCCTAGAGTTAGGAGCAGTGGGCTGCCATTATGTACGGTGCCCGGGGAGCCGTGTAGGGAACGGTGCCTTGCTCAGGGACACCTCAGTAGCACTTGGTCTTTCCGGGACTTGAACTGGTGACCTTCCAGTTGCCAAGCCAAGTCCCTATGGACTTCGCCACCACCGCCCCGGAGTTTTGTGACTCAAAAAAGTATTAAAAGTTGTTGTAAGGTTGTTATATCATCTGATTTGTTAGATTGATTTATGGAGACACTCATCCTTGATCGTTATGTTCATAAAAAAATGAGATGACTTGTTGCTGTTGCAGAATTGGCAGGTACACCAGAGATTTGCATCGCAACACTGTGGACTCTCTGGTTGAGTCAGCTTTCAGCGTTTGGGCCAGCGCCAGCAGTCTGACGTTTGTCAGGTCGCACACCCGCAACGCTGACATCATGGTGGAGTTTGTGACCTATGGTGGGTTTGCTTTCTGCTTCACACAGGACAGGTATCGATTAAAGTGCATTTAACAACTTGAGTCACAGAATGACATTGGGCAGTTTTCAGCGTGTAAAAGACAATCTCATGGATTTGAACAAAACTGTGCTTCTGTAGTTTAACTTCCAACCAAGACAGCGTCATCCGACACATGTCTGCTGAACTCGATTCATTTGGACGATGTAAACAGAGGCCTGTAATTTTCTTTTCTCAATGTGTTCTCTGTGGGTTTCTCTTTCATGTCTGGCCTTGAACATCTCATGAAGAACATGGTGATTTGTATCCATTTGACGGACCCAGAGGCACACTGGCTCATGCTTTCGGGCCAGGGCCTGGCGTTGGAGGGGACACACACTTTGATGATGCTGAGTATTGGACAGCAGGAGAGACAGGTACTGAGCTCAATCACACTGGTACTCCACTATGATACTTAAAGATTGAAATAAGTTAATAGCCTTTCTTGTTGTGTTGTTGCAGGTATGAATCTGTTGGTGGTAGCAGCTCATGAATTTGGACATGCTTTGGGCCTGAAGCACTCCAGAAATCCTGATTCATTGATGTACCCGACCTACAGAGCCTCCCGTTCAGCCAACCTTTTATCCATAGAGGATGTAGTAAATATCAACGCACTTTACAGTAAACAATTTATATGTCTGTATCATACTAGGTAAAGTCAGGTTGTGAAGCCAGAGCGTTGTTTAATCAAGTGGAATCTGGTGTGTGTTAGGTCCAGTTAGAGGGAACCCAAATGACTTTTCGAGGTTGGGTAGGAGTTCTCAGAATAACCCCTGGCTGTCGGGGTCGCTGCTCCCTCAGCTCATGCAGAACAAATGTGCTTCAGACACGACATTTGACGCGGTGTCCACTGTTGGGGATGCCACCTTCTTTTTTAGAGATAGGTACTGTATGTTGATTGTTCTCTCTCATCTTGTCTTTACAAGTATCTACAGTATATTTCCTCTTCATTAAAAGCATAAATGTCTGTCTCTGAATCTCATAGTGTTTATTTACAACCAACTACTGAATTGCGTCTTCTTTTTTGTGATGTTTTAAAAAATGTTTTCCCACAAGATACCTCTGGATTAAACACAATGAGCACGATGACATCAAAGAAGGTCTCATCACCAACTTTATGCCAAAGATTGAAACCAGCATCGATGCAGCCTTCTGGGTGCCTCGCAGATCTGCTGCTTACCTTATTCATGGTAACCAACTTGAATAATTCAGTGCATAGAGCTAAACAATTTCACCTTTCATTCATCCAAATAAAACATCTTTGCCTTTCTTTGTTTGGAACAGAGTCCATGTTCTGGACAGTGAAAGGCTCTCTTGTGAGGGGAAAGCCTCGGGCACTAAGCCACTTTGGGTTTCCAGCCTGGGTCCAGGACGTTGACGCAGCAGTCCACATAGTGAAAACTGGACGCACCCTTTTCTTTATGCATGATATTTATTGGAGGTAAGGCAAGCAAAGAGTTTGGGTAAACTATCTCATGTTCTGATGTTGTGTTTCCTGTTTTATTTTAAAGGTCAACCAAGAGGACATGGTTGCTTCACTTTTTTACAAACACATGGTCATCATGAGTTCACCAGTGCTTGTGACTCAAGTTGGAACCAATGATAGTGTTTTGTTCACTTGAAGGACCATTTCTACCACTACTTTAATATTACTAAAAATCTTATATCATACATTGGCTAAAACAACATAACGACATGCATGTAGGGAGGCTGTGGCTCACTGGGTTGGTGGGCAAGACACTTCACCCCAAATTGATCTTATGGGGATTGCCCACAGCATCGAGTGTATGCAAGTCGCCTTGGATAAAAGCGTCTAACAAGTGACTCAGACTCAGATCTGACTTTAAGATTGAGTTTGCCTCACACAGAGAACTAACAGCTCATTTTGGAGTCATGAACACATGTTTTTTCTCAGCTTTGAAAGAGGGATAGATGAGCGTGAGTCATGACTTCTGACGAACGTTGTTTATATCGTGTCTTTTTCAGTTACAATGAAAACCGAAGGGTTATGGATTTTGGTTACCCAAAGTACATCAGCGAGGACTTTCCTGGAGTCAACACAACAATAGACGCAGCTGTCTACAAAGAGGGTGAGCCATTATACATATGACTCATTGTATCATATGATGGAAATGTTACTATATGACCAGAAGGCAAACTGAGTGATGTTCTGATTGGAAAGGGGAGTAATTGTCTAGAGTTAGTGTATTTCTGTCTGTAGCCTGAGTGGACTTTTGCATGGTGTAATGTTTTTGGCAGCGCAGGGATGCTAATTAACATGCAACATCAGCTGAGGGTAGTTAAGCTTTTACAGAACATGTGGTTCCCCTCTGTGATTTAAACTGTATCATTTAACCACTTTACCACTTACTGCCTTCATTTAATCTACTATCATTTCAACTGTGAGCAAAAGTGGATATTTAAGTTCAGAAAGATGCTCAACATCATTATTATCGACAACAAACAGCAACAACATTCCAGAAAACGTAAAATGATATAGGACAAATATGTGAATTACTAAGTAAGCATCGTAAACATTTGTTTCCTCATCTCAGGTTTTATCTACTTCTTTGACGGACCACAAGTCTACAAATACGACTACGCCCAGAAACGAGTTGTCGGAATTGAGAAAGCAAATTCCTGGCTTGGATGTTGAAATACTTTGAAACCATGAACGCGCTGCAAGGAAATTACCTGAAAAGACCTTGAGTAAATGAAAAATAGAGAATAAAAAAAACACTGTTTTTGGTCGTATTTTGACAAAATAAAATAAATAAAAACCTGATATAACCTGTGTGTGGTTTGTATGTATCCCACGGTAAAATGCCTCCAGCATCAGAATGTATGATTGTTTCTTTAAATCCTTTTGATCAGATCTGCACATCACTGTGGTGGAGACTGATATTATAAGTGTAAATTAGGTATGCCTCACTAACGCCTGCAGGTTTTGACTTGACTGAAAAGAAGCTACAGAAGTCACAAATAACATGTTCGGCTTCTGGTTTATCTACGACAAAACACACTGTGCTCACACGTATTTCCCCATTACAGACAGAAAGCCTAGACACATTATGGAGACATTTCATTGGGAGGTTTTAACCACAAAACCTCCAGAAAACTGGGGCAGGTAGACCCAGCTGTATAACTAGCAGGATTGTGAGCTTTTGTGCCATGTGATTGCCCAACAACCCCAAGAATACACCCATATAAAAAAGTGAAGCCTTGTAGAAACGTGCATTTAAAACATGGACTTGTTCTGGATGTGGATACCTGTTTTGGGCTCTCTGATTTTTGCAGAAATCTTGTGGAGTCTACCGATCGATCGGGATCAGTGGCCGAGGCCTCAGGATGTGGAGCTGGCTGAGGTTTGTGGCAGACGACACATATCACCATTTCTGCCCCAATGAAATTGTATTTCCTTATTAAATGAAATGATGACATGTGAACATTGTTGTGCAGAATTGCTTAGGTTGAACTATTCAAACTGAAGCACTGTTTTGATACAATGCTGTATTTAAATGTTTTTAGTGTCCATTTGATTTGCCTGCTTACATTAAAAAGTGGTTGCTTCAACTTTCTTGATTGATTGATGATTTTTTAATCTGGATCAAATGATTTTCACATTATAAATGCTTGTTAGGGAACTGTAAATGTTGTTTAAAAAAGGCAAACTACTTTCATGACACAAGTCACTCAAACTAATTATCTAACTGTCAATGCATGTTGAAGCACTTCCTGGTTTTGTGCCTCTAAAGAAAAGGGCAACCTTTAAACTCACATCAAAAAGACATTGTTAAATCGAACACTGTACCATACCAGAGAGAAAACTGCAGCGCGAACGTAATTTACAGATATATTTAATATATCTCGTCTGAGACCTAAGCCTCCAGATCTGAACTTTTTTCAACAACAGGGCTACCTCAGGCGGTTTTACAGCCTGAACCCCAGAGGCAGAGTTTCAAGAAGGAGGATCAGGTCCACGTATGCCATGGAGGAGAAGATCATAGAAATGCAACACTTTTTTGGTTTGAGAGAGACGGGTGGTCTGAATCCTCACACTCTGAATGTGATGAAGAAGCCCCGGTGTGGTGTTCCAGATGTGGAAAACTTCAGCTTTTACCCTAGAAAGCCTACATGGAAGAATCACACCATCACATACATGTGAGATGTTTGTTTTTTTACTGGAATATGATACAATACGCATTTTATTGTTGATTTGTTTTCAGATTTCATTTTACCAAGTGACTATAAGCAGCTGCGGATTTAGTTTCATGTTTGTGTGTCTGTCTGTGGAACTGAAGGATATCCACATACACTCCGGACATGAAGAGAGAGGATGTGGAAAAGTCCTTTCGCTCAGCGCTAAAGTTATGGAGTGATGCAGCACCGCTGAAGTTCATCAAAGTCAATCATGGCAAAGCTGATATAGTCTTCAGCTTCGCATGCAAAAGTAAAACTGAAAACCACTTCTGAAGACTACTTATGTTGGTTAAAACTGAGTTTAAATGATTGTAAATTAAAATACCGCAAAAGAAAGAGAGGAAAAAAGCACATGAGATTGAAGTCGTGACAAAGTGTCTTTTCTGTTGCAGCTCATGGAGATTTCTTTCCCTTTGATGGACCCCGGGGTGTGCTGGCTCATGCCTTTCAGCCAGGAGAGGGGATAGGAGGAGACGTGCACTTTGATGAGGACGAAACTTGGACGGCGCGGAGGCAAGGTTTGTCAATATGTAACCCAAGATATGTTTCGCTTCTCATTGAGGATAATCAACATTCTTTAAAAAGAAAATAAGAACATACAGAAGTATACTCAAGTACTGTATTTAAGTTCACAAGACAGGTTACAAGTACTTGATTATAGTATTTCCTTGTTATTCTATGTAAACTAAAATGTATAAATATTGCATATAATAGCTTAAACATAAGGTTGGGTGTATTGTTAGACCACTAATTCAGTATCAAAGGTATCTCTCTATGCATCGTCTATTACTACAATTATAAATGAATCAATACATAAAAGTATCCAATATATCATATGACACAACTATAGGGGCCATTTACATCGTGATGATTACTTTTGGTGCTTTGAGTTCATTTTCCTAACAGCACTTTTACTAACTGTAAGTACAATTATGACTGCAGGATATTTACTTTTTTTATTTGAGTATTTCTACTTTTCCATTCAATTCTAAAGGACTTGTCTGTCCCTGGGTTTCAGGTTACAGCCTGTTTGCAGTTGCAGCTCATGAGCTCGGCCACTTGCTGGGTTTGACTCACTCAAAAGACCCCTCTGCTATCATGTACCCCAACTACAGAATTCAGAGCAGTACGCAGTATTCTCTGTCCAAAGACGATGAGCTTGGGATCCAAGCGCTGTACGGTGAGGAGCAAATAAAATTGCGGAGTGATAATTTGCACAAAATATCATATTTAATAGATTATTTTTAAATGTTTCTTAGGAAAACCAAAAGGAAAAGTGGCAACAGAACCAGCCCCTGAAAAATGTGGCCCCCATTTTTCTTATGATGCAGCAGTTATGATTGGAAAAGAGATTGTTTTCTTTAAGGACAGGTACAAAATATACAATATATGTTCTATTATTTGCTTGCAAAAGAGCTTTACATGTTTAAACATCAATTAAGTCTGCTTATTGTTTCAACATAGTTACATGTGGATGAGAACAACGCAGAAAACGTATTGGAGTCGCCTGACAGAAAGCCACAGCAGCACATATTTACCCAGCATCAGTTCTCACGTGGATGCCGCTTATGACATCCCTGCCAAAGGCGTGGCATACATATTCACTGGTATGGTAATGGACAGTCTATCTCTTAGGCCTTGTCAGCATGACATGGCTATATTTCCAGTGGAGGAAACACAGTTCGCTCAAATTACACCCTTGTGCAACTTAAGTGTTGCAGTTCATGCAAGAGGCTCGTTAAGTTTGGCAGCGCTTTGTGGTATGTTGCTGTTTTTCATAGTGTCCTAAAAATGAAGTGACACGGCTGTGTTTTTCCAGGTCATAAGTATTGGGTGGTTCGACAGCTTAAGATGAAAAGTCACGCCCGCTCCATCCATGAGTACGGCTTCTCCTCCAGAGTCAAGCAGGTTGACGCTGCCGTGCATGTCAGCGAATATGGGAAAACTGTCTTCTTCATTGGAGAGTTTTATTACAGGTAATCCATTTTTTATTATGGCGATTTGCTTCCTAATGCAACATTATGTATCTCTCACCCTAGGACTGTACATATATAGCCAAATCAAAGGCAGTATATCCGATTGTATTACAATTATTAACATGCCAGCCAATTGATCAGATGGAAGTTTACATTAATTAAAGCTTCCCTAACCCTAACCCTAACCGCTTCAATTGTATTCACCACACACATGATTGATGATGAAGCAACAGTCAATGCATCTGTTTGATCAAACTTCAGGTACGATGAGCTCAAGAGAAGGATGGACCCCGGCTTCCCCCGACTGATCCAAAAAGACTGGCCTGGAATTCCTAAAAGGGTCGACGCTGCCTTTAAGTTAGAAGGTAAACAAAAAGGAAACATGGGCAAGGTTTATGGTCATGAACTTTGTATAATGTGGACCTGAGCAACAAATAGAACACGGCTGAAATAGAACTTGTAATTTCTTGTTTGCACCGTGTCTAGGTGGTGGGTGGGGTTCACCCAACCCAGTCTCACGGCATTTCGTGTTCACCAACACGATTTTTAATCTATTGATTCGTGTTCACCATCACGATTTGCCCCTTGTTTTCGTGTTGCACAGCACGATTTTAAAAGCAATGTATTTCTACTGGTAACGTGTTTCGTGCCTGCAGGCTGCAGCACGTCTTTTTCTCCGGTCGGGTCGTGGAAGACTGGAAGCTGTGTGGTTCATAAAAACATGTTCTTACTCAATATCAAGCCACAATTATTGCTTTTATTTTAAATCGTATAATTTCGGACTTTTGTTGCCGTCTGTGAGGAAAATAAATGGGGCTCAGAGCCTCAGGATACTGAAATCTGTATTTTTAAATATTTATTTCCTTCTAATTTGTTATTCTTTTCAAAATAACACACTGTTATTTACTCACCAATAACACACACTTATCCTTGCTTTTATTTATTGGTTTAATTCCATAATCTCGGGCTTTTTTGGTGTCCGTCAGGAACTGAATTTCAAAATAAAAATAACCGGAAACAGACGTAGGCCTATAAGGGACATTTCGAACATCATTGCGATTGTCAACATTTCTGAGTTTAGGATGGCCGAAGACACTACACTACCCATAATCCCCAGCTATCGTTTAGGACTACAGTCCTTAGCAGAGCGTCAAACAGCTGTGTGAAATGGAACGAAACCACGCCAGATTATCCAAAACTGGAATCGAACACCCCTCCAGAACTACACATGCTGGCTATTGTGTTTCGCAAAATGTTCTATGGGACGTCTCTAATGAACGTTTTCGTTTTTCCCACAATTAGAAGTTGCCAGTATTAAACACATTGGTGTTATCAAATGTAAAACATATAATTAATAAATGGGTGAAAATCACTTGTGTCCATAATGCGCAGCATTAATATATACCCACATGACAGCTCATTGCTACTTTGTAATTCTACTCCACTACAATTCAGAGGTTAACCTGGTATTTTTACTCCACTGCATTTATTTGAGTTACTTTGCAGATTCTGATTAATTATGTGAAATATATAAACAACCCTTAAATCAGACTTTAGTTACACCTGAGTAAAATTCAGGTAAGGTGATTGTCAAGTGCCAACAATCAGGAGAGATATTTGATAGTTGGTGCTTGAGAAGACTAAACATGTATCTGCAATTGACATTAATGGAAACGAGTAATAAAGTATATTCATTACTCGTTATTCTCTACTAATAGTTCATTAAAGACTGTATATTATGGCTATTTTGCACATCCCTTTCAAGATTTGCAAAGGTTTATTGACATATCATACACAACTACGGTGTAGTTATGCAATGAATGAAAAACTTGGGTCACAGGTTCCTCAACAGTGCATTACAAGACATCTATCAATATGTGTGTACCACCACCATTAAACTGTCATATTCTGCACATTTCTTATTCTATCTACATACATAAGAGTATAATTAATGTGAAGATCAGTTAAAATAAGTGCTTCAACATAGTTAACATTGCAGGAAAGCAATATATTAGACGTTAATTACTTTGTCAGGCTTAATATTTAATATTTAATGTTTAAATAAAGGTTAATCCGTGTTTCTGTTTTGCACCTCCTCCTATTAATATCTGTGTACATCCTGCACTAAACTGTTTTATTGTAGAGATCACTTATAGTATCTTCTTGATTTTTTATATTCTATATTTCTATATTTATACTTTCCCCCTATGAAAGTATGTACTCTTAATATTTTTTTAATCAAATATAACATAAAAACAATAATTCAATTAAAACTGCGGTCGCACTTCTGCGCGCAGTGATGAGCGGGCCCTCGCGTCCGTGCGCCTGTCGGGGAGGGTTGCTGGTCCCCTCCCCAGTCCTCCGAAATTAGCCGTCTGTCATCCCTCTAAATGGTTTACCTGACTTTGCGTTCCTTTGTTTCTGACCAGGACATCTTAGGCATGTGCGCCAGTTGTGTTGGTACCATTCTTCCTGCTTCAACCAGGTAGCGATATGTCGTTTGTTGATCCTAGAGGACTTAAACACATCATGTCAACAATTAGGGATTATTGGACTGTGCAGCTATATCTTTATGGATCTTTAATTAACTGTCTACACCACAACAATAGATCAAACCACCACAGGGAGTCGAACCCCGTCTCAAATGAGAGTCCATACCAGTGGTTCTTTGCTTTTTGTTGTTGCCTAAACTTTAACAACAAGCAAAACCTGCAATACATCTGTTTTGTGGTCAATGCCACCAAATTAAGTTATACATTTTGAAAATGAAATATATGCCTGAAGATGTAATCTTTCAATATTTATCTTACTGTACTGCAGGGGGGTATACTGCGAAGCAGGATTTTCGCTTAGCCGGCTAAATTCAGGGAAAACTCCGGCTTTCCGGTCATCCGAAGCTGGTTCTCTTTTTAGCAGGCTAGATCTCCATGGTAATATATGCTAAGCAGCTAACCTGGTCGGGACCAGGTTAGGTTGCAGGCTAAGAGCTCAACTCAGTGAAAGCACCGCCTGCTGACCAATCAGAGCTCAGTGTGCGGAGTTTAAAGCGATCAAGTCATATTACAGGAGAAAGGAAATACAGAAAAACTGCCGTCGCAGGAAAGACGGCCGGTGTTCCGGTTTAACTGGTTCCCCGATCAACTGGTTGACAGATGTGGAGGCGTGGCCTTCGACAGAGATACACATTTCGATCGCTTCTTCTGTCGTTTACATAAATCTTTTGGTATATTTGGCTGGATAGGAACACTTTGATGCACATTCAGTACCAGTGTGTGAGGTTGTAGTTACGATGGCGATATCCGGACGCGAACAGCGAGGACTACAAAAAGAAAAACGAGTTGACATGGGCATGTCTGTTCAAAACATTGCGAGCTCCAATAAATCATTTAAACCAGCTATTGTTGGCAGACTTATTACTGAATATCGTTCTTAATGTGATACCAAGTCCATCTGAGACCCGTGTACACCTTCAGACAGCCTCCAAGTGAAGCACACGTTGTTTACTCACAGTTTGAAAGCAGCGTGGAGAAGTCTTCAACTGTGTTAAGCTGTGATCCGCTCGAATAAATCCTTAAAACCAGCTATTGTTGCCCGAATTATCACTGAATATCGTTCCTAATGTGATACCAAGTCCATCTGAGACATGTGTACACCTTCAGACAGCCTCCCAGTGAAGCGTACGTTGTTTACTCAGAGTTTGAAAGCAGCGTGGAGAAGTTTTCAGCTGTGTTAAACTGTGATCCTCTCAGGTAAACTGTGATTCGCTCAGGGGAAATGGGATCCGCCCAGATTAAACTGTGTTACATCTTCTGTGGCTATCTACCAGCGATCATGTTTAATATGAAAGACACACACATACATCCCTTATAAAAACGCCATTCTGCAGCACTCATCCAGATAAGATGTGACTGTTAACTCGTTTTGCAAAGACAGCAGCAGAAATGTCATTGCTGCATGTGCAGGGATATTTAGACTTTAAAATGCTGATGGGTCATTAATCTTGGTCTCGGCAAACAATATTAGGAATCCTCTATTCAAACTACATAATATTCAGTGTCCATCGACATGAAAATAACAAAAAAGTTCATGCTGGACTCAAACCCGAGTCCCAACAGCAAAAGTCACTCCAGCCCTGCGCGTTATGAGTGCGCCACGGATCAACACGAAGTATTGAACCTTTTAGATCACACTTGTTAAAAAGTTCCAGAAAAATGCAACCCGACCATCATTTATAATGTGAGCAAATGTATGTACACTTTAAGCCATATAATATACATATTATAATATAGTATACTGACTGAGGTCTGTATCAAGCCTCATTAAGACCCACCGTGATCAGATATTCTAGTTTATCAGCCTGCGAGCCCACATTATGTTGTGATAAGTGTTAGTTTTACATATAAGTGTGTTCTAGTGCACACATTAAGTTCCAATATGCAAATCAGGCCATGTGTTTCGTGATATTTGCCATGCAACATTATGCTGTACAATATAATATAATATGACATTATGCTCACAATATAGACATTTTTTAAACGCTAACTTTCTAAATAGGCCTCCATTTCCTTTTGCTCTGTCTGCTAATGCAGTAGCTGATCGGATGTAAACCTGGACCAAAGCTGTTGCGCTAGAAACAGAATGCAATTTACAAAAAGGTTTATATTCTAGCAATACTGGCTGTCTTTTCTGTCTTGCGAAAGACTCACCAAAATAAAAATACTTAACAGCATAGGCATCATGTCCCCTATTGTGTGCTAAGGGCTAATCTTACATATTGCAACTATAATAACAGTGGCCAAATTCATGTTCTAATGTGCAATGCAAGCTTTGCTTCTGTAGCCTATAGTAGACTTACTCATTAGTGTGACAGAAGGAAAGACAACAACAATGATAGCAATCAATAATTAATGAATTTGAAAAATATTAAAATTTAATGAAAAATCAAGATCAGGATTACAATTATTAACTTCATTAATTATTTAAACGTGGTGCCGACTGACCTGTTCTTTACACGTGGTCTCTATGGTTACCCTAGTCTACAGGGATAGCACTTTTTAGTGTATATTCCTGTTTCCCACTTTTTTAGGAGAGTGCATTGGTGCATTTACGTAGTCACGTTGTGCCTCTTCACTTTTAAACTTTTAAAAAGAAACATTATTGACTGATAGTATCAGCTTTATTTGGCAAGTATGTATACAATTACAAGGAACATGGCCTTCTGTCCTGTTGGGATCCAAACCACACAGTGATGGATGTACTGAGAACAGACTGGATTATTGCAGAGTAATAATAATACATTATATTTGTATAGCGGGTTTCTCCAACTCAAATACGATTTACAGTATGAGGGAGGGTAGACAAACAAGGATAGGCAAACAAATGAATATAGTAAAATAAAATAAACCGAAAAGGCAGTCAAGAGGAAGTTAATTGAGAGGGGGGGGCTTATGGGTAGACAGAGTAGAGAGTACGGATCAGCAGCTCCTGAGGCAGGTATACTCTGGGCTGGTGCAGGAAGTGTTCTGCCATCAAGACTTGCAGGATGGGCAGAAATACTCATCCTCTGTGGGGGAGGACAGTCCCACGCACCCTATGTGGTACCACATATTGCAGGTGGTGCACTCAATCTGACAGGGAAAAAGAGAAATACTTTAGAATACTGTCAAACATTTTGTCAGGTTCACATCACTCATCCTGATTAGGATGTAAAATTAAGCCGTTTTAATTTCCTTAGACATTATTTATTTACATAGTATGGCAATGGGTGTCATATATAGGGTTACAATCTTAGCTGTGGTCCTTTCTGTTTGGAGTCTGTGTTGGTATGTTCCTTCAGCTGCTCCAGTGCCCACCGAAAGTGCAAAGACATGCAAGTTAGGTGAATTCAACTATACATTTGCAATAGCTGTGTGATAGTGAGTGTTCACCCAGTGATGTTGAGGTAACCTATCCAAGGTGCATCCCAGTCTTCCAGCAGAAGGACATGAATTTCTCTACATACCCACGTATCGATGTCCCCTTCAGCCCCCGAGCTGAGCTCCCCACAAGCCCTACAGAGCTGGGATAGGTCATCTGCAAAAAAGAAGATAATGTAGTTTAATGGCAATATAGACACATTCAAGTTTACCTGGTAGAGTTCTGTATACCTGAATTTGTCACCAGCGACATTGACATGTCCAGCCGCAACATGGCCACACCCTTCTGGTCAACAGCGTAGTCGATATTTTGGCCAGACAATATCTGCTCTGCAAGCTAAAAAGTGTCTGATAAGTATCATTTTGAGGACTTTTTAATAATGACAAATAGCTCCAGATATAATCAAATGTTTACCTTGCACACAAACACCCCGCATGCCGATGAGTCCTGTTGCTTAGGGTGAGCAACGGTTGCGCATGCCCATCTCCCTATTTTTGGACACTTTTTGCGGACCAATGCTCTACACACAAAACACACATTTATTACAGTTTGCCAATTTTAACATATGCCAAGGTAAAACCATTTAATTCAAGATCAGTTGAATCCTGTTAAAGGACAAAAATGCTTGAATGACCTTTTTGTTGCTCCCAAAAGATGATCCATGGTGTATGAATACATGTATTTGTCTATTGCACACATCCAAGCTGACATTTCATTCACCTTGTTACGTCTTTGCATTTTTGTATCTGTGCGTCTGTGGCCCCAAATGGGTCGACGAACAGGGACCGCCTCTCCTTTAGGTACATGATCTATGGAAATGCAAATACTAATTATAACCAACCCCTACATCAGATAGTGTCATGGTTCCGTCTAGATCTGTTTATGTTGAGGATTACTTACAATCAACGTCCAGTGTCCATGGCTGCAGACCGCTCCAACAGCCACATCGTATTTTAAAAGGTCCAACTAAAAAAATGATAATAATAACGACAACTAATACACTAACATAAGTATGTATTTGTGTGTATGGACATACAAACATACATATACACAAAACACATAGGCCTACTTATGTACAAAAAAAGAAATCCTAATATATAGTCCTACTCACACTTCTCAAAGAACCTTTGTGGGTTCCCTCCCAGAGCGACGTCATAAGGTAGGAGTCCAAGGTAAGAGCGCCAGCTTTCCTTCCTACCATGGTTATGTATGAATTGACGATCTAAGAGTACAAAAATAACTTGTGATACAATCTAAATAAATATCAGTCCAATATTCTTTTGTTTAGTAACTTACCTCTCCCTCCAACCACTTCCCTGGGGCCAAGTCCATTAGGTTCTCTGAATATACTTTGTATGGCCCAAACTTGCACCAGAGCGTCTGCTTTCTCCTCCCTGTCCATATTTGTCGGATTACTGGAAATATAGCAATGGAAGTTATTTGTGAAATGCATCATTTGGAGTGTACTTTCTGTCTGTTTACTTACAAAGTTCAGGATCCTTTGGTGCCATTTGGGCCTCGCCTTGCTGTGTGGTGGGTGTTTGTGTGGTGGGTGTTTGTGTGGTGGGTGTCTGTGTGTGCTGTGGACCAGCCAGAGGAGAGAGATCGGACAACTTTTGTAGTTTGGCAGGGATCCTCTCCTCTGGCTGGATATAATGTGTTAAATGATCAATGTTTGTCTGGAGCTTTGTGGTACCCTTAGCGAGTACTGCCTTTTTCCCCTCCAATTCCAGGATTGTGTAGGGTCCCAACCAGTCATCGTCCAGCTTTCCCCCTTTTCTTTGCTCCTGTCTCACGTTCCTCCGCAACACCTGGTCCCCTACTTGGAAGTTGTCCTCCTGGCCCTTTTTCACTTTTCTTTTGCGGACGTTGTCCTGGCTTCGTTTCATATTTTTTTTTACCTCTGTGAATACAGCCTTCTGTTTGTTCAGGCCTTCGTGGATCTCCTCCGTTGCGACCAGCCTGCTGACTTTGTCTTCTTTGACCTGCAACAAATCACAGTTAGAATTTTAGAAGACAGATGATCCAAATGAAAACGTTTGAAACGGATGACAACATTAGAACATCTTACCAGGTACTCCTTTGGCACCTCGGAGGGATACCTAGCCTCCCTCCCAAACATCAAATAGTAGGGGCTGTATTGTGTGGTCAGCTGCTTCTTTGTCCGAAGACCAAACATGGTGGACTGCAGAACCTGGTCCCAACGTTTGGGG
Organism: Pseudochaenichthys georgianus; assembly: GCF_902827115.2. Taxonomy (NCBI): domain Eukaryota; kingdom Metazoa; phylum Chordata; class Actinopteri; order Perciformes; family Channichthyidae; genus Pseudochaenichthys; species Pseudochaenichthys georgianus. Next base: position 34,685,735 of record NC_047515.1, read on the forward strand.
TGACCAGCCACCATTTTGTTCAATGACCTTAAAATGCAGAATTCAAGTGTAGGCATGAGGAAGCAGGAGAGCTTATGGGTTCTCATGTATGATAAAGCAACATATTCATTAGGAAATGTGTTTGTAATTCTATGAAGAGCGTGAATTCCATCAGGTATTGAAAACCAATACCTCTGGATAGTGCCGTTTAACTTCTCCACAAGGCCATTGGTCTGTGGGTGGTATGCAGAGCACAGGCTTCTTTTTATGGCCAGTGTCTCACACAGGCCAGAGTTGACCTTGAAATTATCATTGGGACAAACAAGCAATAGATTAGCACAGCAACTACAGTTACATATTGGGGATTCATACTGCATCAACACTACCTTGTTGCAAAACTCTGAGCCCTGGTCTGTTAGCAGTCTTTGAGGTGCACCAAATTTGTAAAAGAAATCTAGGATACAATTGGTCACCTCTCCTGCTGTTTTAGTCTTAAGTGGGTAGGCCTCTGCCCATTTGGTGAAATAGTCAACCATTACACATATGTACTGGTTGCCACCATCTGTTACTGTGAGTTTACCCACTAAGTCCATCCCAACCAGTTCCAAAGGCTCCGTAACCTGGGGGGAAATAAATACATGAGCATTACAGTAAATCACTGTTGACGTGTTTCTACACTGACAATACCAGTATGCCATGGTTTATTTTACCTCTATCGGACTGTACTCCTGCTTCTCCTTAATGTTGGCTCTCTTGGCCTGGCACTGTGGACACTGAGCAATCTAAAACAGACAAACATCAGTTATGAGAAATATTTAGTGCAAATAAATTATATGTTAAACTGATAGGGTGTTTGCGCATACAGCATCAGCAATTTTGAAATACACATTACACTCCTCTGTGCTACTTTTGAACCTGAATGTGTATTCCACCTCATTATTTTGAAGATACCAACTCACCCACTCGCGTATGTCACCCTCCATGCCAGGCCAATAGTACCGAGCAATGATGGCACAGTGAGTCTTCTCCACTCCGCAGTGTCCACCAATATTGCTGCAGTGAAACTCCGCAAACAAATCGTTTGCTTCTTCAGCAGTAAAGACCACTTTGGCAAGGTGCTCGGTTTGATTCTTTTTGCGCCTGCAGATGTAGTACAGTTCTCCGTCTGGTGTTTATATGACATAATATTAGATGTATTAGTTTTACCATAGCATATTATCATTGTTTTCTAGAGTCCATATGCATCCATACCCTTTATCGTGAAGGTGTCAGCTCTCCTCTTCATGACATACTGCTCTTTCTTGGTTGACCCCTCAGGATACTGGTGGTGGACTTTCAGATCCAGAATTTGTTTTACAATTCTGGGATCCATTTCCTAACGCTCTCTGTCCCTCCTCCTACTCCAACACCTACTTACACCTGTCTCGCCTATGCGCCTACTCCTGCCTACCTACTTACCCTCACGTATTCATACACAAACAAATGAATACAACAAAGACAAACAAACAAAGTGACAAATACACGGAAACGTACAATACCAGCCTCTCTCAAATACACACAGTTGCACCTCAATTACTCACCCACAACCACTCACCAGGACAATCACTCTCACAGGCAACGCTCAATCACTCACTATATCTCACTTTCACTCACTATCTCACTATCTCTCGCTATCTCTCTCTTTATCTGTCTATCTATCTATCTCTCTATCTCTCTCTCTCACTATCTCTCTCTTTATCTGTCTATATCTATCTATCTATCTATCTATATCTATCTCTCTCTCTATCTCTATCTCTCTCTCTCTGTATCTCTCTATCTCCTCACTACCTCACAACATTGTGAACGGTTAATCAAATTTATATAGACTGGACCCATGCCCCAATTAATGATAAGTCTGTACACCTGATACCCATTTATACAAGTATAAACGAGTATCAAATCGAGTCGACATCATATTAATAACGATATATGATACAAATGTAAGACTGACAACAAGAATAGTTTGTAAAGGATTTATTGACGTTAGAATTATTAACAAAGCACTTATATACTAATAAAGGAATGGCTTATCTAAAGCCAGTTGAGTAGCACTTTAAATGTTTTGGCTCTATGAAACCTGATGTACTTTATGATTCTGTTTTCTTCAAGTTTGTATCTTCTTGGTCTTATGCACTTATTGTAAGTCGCTTTAGATAAACGTGTCAGGTAAATGCAATATCATATAATGTAATTGACATGAGTGTTTTGAACACTGTTATTTTATTCTGGATTCTCTGAGTAGTATCGTGTTGATCCGTGGCGCACTCATAACGCACAGGGCTGGAGTGACTTTTACTGTTGGGACTCGGGTTTGAGTCCAGCATGAACTTTTTTGTTATTTTCATGTCGATGGACACTGAATATTATGTAGTTTGAATAGAGGATTCCTAATATTGTTTGCCGAGACCAAGATTAATGACCCATCAGCATTTTAAAGTCTAAATATCCCTGCACATGCAGCAATGACATTTCTGCTGCTGTCTTTGCAAAACGAGTTAACAGTCACATCTTATCTGGATGAGTGCTGCAGAATGGCGTTTTTATAAGGGATGTATGTGTGTGTCTTTCATATTAAACATGATCGCTGGTAGATAGCCACAGAAGATGTAACACAGTTTAATCTGGGCGGATCCCATTTCCCCTGAGCGAATCACAGTTTACCTGAGAGGATCACAGTTTAACACAGCTGAAAACTTCTCCACGCTGCTTTCAAACTCTGAGTAAACAACGTACGCTTCACTGGGAGGCTGTCTGAAGGTGTACACGGGTCTCAGATGGACTTGGTATCACATTAGGAACGATATTCAGTGATAATTCGGGCAACAATAGCTGGTTTTAAGGATTTATTCGAGCGGATCACAGCTTAACACAGCTGAAGACTTCTCCACGCTGCTTTCAAACTGTGAGTAAACAACGTGTGCTTCACTTGGAGGCTGTCTGAAGGTGTACACGGGTCTCAGATGGACTTGGTATCACATTAAGAACGATATTCAGTAATAAGTCTGCCAACAATAGCTGGTTTAAATGATTTATTGGAGCTCGCAATGTTTTGAACAGACATGCCCATGTCAACTCGTTTTTCTTTTTGTAGTCCTCGCTGTTCGCGTCCGGATATCGCCATCGTAACTACAACCTCACACACTGGTACTGAATGTGCATCAAAGTGTTCCTATCCAGCCAAATATACCAAAAGATTTATGTAAACGACAGAACAAGCGATCGAAATGTGTATCTCTGTCGAAGGCCACGCCTCCACATCTGTCAACCAGTTGATCGGGGAACCAGTTAAACCGGAACACCGGTAAAAATCACCGACTGTGTGAACGTGAACATGAATAGAATATCACCTCCATCTTCAGAGCAATCTGACTATTATAACATTAGCGTTAAGAAAGCTTACTTAAATATCGTCCACAAGATAAGTAACCGGATCAGAGTACATTAAGTACAGTCCGCGGCATATCACATCATAATGTATCATATATCTCCTTATCTGAGTCAGCTGAGCCGTATCTGGCCGTGCAACACTCACAGTGTCACATACTGTATGCAGAAGTATTATTTTAAGCAACACATAAGTTGACGAAACACTCGAGACAAATGTAATTAAAGTCAGATCGTGTTTTAGACGGGCAGTGATATCATAAACCTGTTAATGTACGCATTCAAACACTTTTTCTTTTACCAGCTGTATTCACCTTGCAGGTGCAGCTATGTGGCTTTTATCCTGGATAAAGTGTTTAAGTCATGGATGTTTAAAGTTTAACTTCTTCATTTTTGACTAGTATTAAAGTTCACTTTTCATTCAGGAAGTATGACGCTGCGCTGTCAGTGCGCTTCTCCATGTTTGTGATTGGTCGAATGCTCCAGATACCACCCCTTTCATGTGAACGCGCACCTAACTAGATAGGACACGGCTGGCTTGAGCGATCCACTTGAATGATAACCAGCGTCGTAGGACAGTTTAGCGAGAGCGCGTATGTTTTGGATTAAGCCAACCGGCTAACTCAAACATATCCAGGTTAGGTTGAACCAGGTTCGCAGTATAGGCCCCAGGACAGACAGACAACAGATATACACTTCAACAGCATGCCAATAAAGTAAAAACCTCCCGTTGCCATGGCAGTGGGTTTGGTCCTCAGCATGAAATAAGGGTCCATCAACTCTTTGGTATGACAAAGGGGGTTAGGGAACTGATGGGAAGAAAACATGAATTAATACAACTTTTATTTACAAACGTGACAAAGAAATGTTAAACTGATGTGAGTTAATAAATGCTTTCAATTAAACAGAATGTTTGCGCTTTTGATAAATGTTATGCGACTGCAGATTCATCCAATTGAAGATGTGGTTGTGTTGGTTAGTGTGGATAGCCTCAGACAAGTGGTCACAATATGTTTTGGGGCAGAATAGCTTAAATGTGTTTTTATAAAAGATGAATATAATGTCAGTAATGGAGTTGAGAACATTGCTCCTAAATAGTTGCTGTGGCACTGACACCAAACAACAGTCTTTGACTCGGCAGGGATCAGGGCATGTGAATGCCTCTCCCTGCTTCCGCGTCTACACACAACCACAATGATCTATACCTTGAGAGTGCTGCAAAATGTTGCTGTGGCACAGTATAAATTAAATATTAATATTTACTCAAGTATTAATGTGTAGGTCCACAGCTTAGACCTGCGTAGAGCTAACTTTGCCTTGGTTAACTTGAAGTGTTATTGTGTTGTTTATTTATTGATTAATGTGTTGTGTTTTTTTAGGCTGAAATGGATTCACCGTCAAATCCCTCAACTGCAGGACAGCGAGGCGGAGACACTCCGGGGAGAGGGCCAACTGTTCATTGGAAGTAAAACATTGAAATGACAAAAGTATTTATGTAAGCCCGACGCATAGCGGAGGGATCTAGATCTGCATGAAGTCGCTGCACATTATCCCGCTTATTACACGGGCACATTCTCAACAAAGTAACGACATGACTTCCAATATTAATAAAAAAGGAGGGTTTCTGCCGTTACTTCTCCGCTGTTTTCTTGTCGCTCTTGTCTTGTCAGTTCGAAAAGCCAAACTGTATACAGTTAAATCGAACGGACTTGTTAGTGCAGATGTGAGCGTCCTTAACAACGGTCAATAAATCACTGACAGCGGTCTGTCTGTTATGGATTAACAACGTGTCACGTGTTCTGAATTGACCAATCAGAATCGCAAATTCAACTAAACCATGTCATAGTGAGCTTTAAAAGGATGTGATAACGACTCTATAAGAATAATAAAGGGAGCATCTCTCTCCCTCTCCTGACAGGCCGTCAGTATCACTCATGGAGCTGGCTGTGCTTCAGTTGTGATTTTGCGCTTTATATTTAAAAAAACATCTTCAGTTTCAGGGGTGGCACGGGGTTTCCTTTGGGGGGTGCAGCCCCCTGTCTCAAGAATCACTGGTCTAAATGGTTGTTAATAGTTTTCTGATTTATGTGTAAATGTGGGTAAATGTGGTGTTTTTTTATTTGCAGTATTCCATGTTGGATGTGGCGGTGGGCCGCCCGGCTCTGTACGCCCGAGGGCTACAGGTGTTGTGGCGCTGCTTCCAGCTGCAGGCGCGGCAGCTGAGGCTCCGCCATGCTGCGGAGCAGAAGGTGGCGACCCTGAAAGGGGAGGTGGCCCTCTGGAAGAGGAAGGCAGACGAGGCCCATTAAGAAATGTTTGGCATGTCAATGTTTGGTATCTTTTTTTTAAGGACAACCTCACCTATATAACCTGATAGTTATTTCTGTCATTTTGAGATACTATATGAACATTTTGGACCCAAAATCACAAAAAAACGTAAAAACGGATTTTGAAAATGATATAATTTTGTATATAGGCAACACAAACATGCACAACGGAACAATTTGAAAGCTGGAAATATATACATGGGATGTCACTATGATAATGTGAACGTTTGATTGAGGTAGCATGAACCTATATACACATTTTATGAACAAATAACAGGTGTATCCATAGGCGTTTTTTCCTCATTTCTCAAGTTCTGTCAACAGTGACACAGTAGGCACAACAACACATTTAAAAGCTTAAATAATGTACATGTGATTTCATTCTGATAAGGCAAAAGTGTTATTATAAATATAATACAAATATATATATATATATACACATTATGTACAAAAATCTGTTTTTTCTGTATTTATCTGTGCCACGCTTCAAAGCAGGTTCCTCCTCCTCCATGTCAAAAAACAAGCTTAAAGCTTGACTCACGTTCAGAGTTCTCTTCATCATAGTTGAGTCTTCAAAACTCTAAATCTATCTATATCTAAATTCTCAATGTTTGTCTGTCACTTTACATCAATCGCCGTCTCTCTCCATTTCCTGCCGTCTCTCTTCGGTTCCCGCCGTCCCTCTTCGTCTCGTTTCGTATCACTCCGTTTACCTGATTACCTCACCCCCTCCCTGGTAAATACATCCTGTTGAGCAGAATCTACAGTTTCCAGTATTTTCCGTTTCGTAAAATGATAAAATACGGCGAGGATATTAAAAGATGTGCTTCCATTTTTCATACTTTTGAAATATATTTGTATTAACTTTATATAATCGTATTCGTACAAACAAGTGGCAACATGTGTGATGAAGGTGTTGCGCTGGGCTATATCATGCAATTGAAATTTAAGCTCGCTCCATTGCGGAGATATTCCTGTGAGAGTACATTTAGATTTATTTACCAATATACTCACGGACCACTAGGGGGCACTCACGGTCCGCGGACCACACTTTGAGAAGCAGTGGTTTCATATGATGAACGTTAACCTGTTAAGCCCGAGCCTGTTTTCCAGGCCTCAGGCTCGAAAAGGACATTCCCAGAATGACCATATATTCCCTTCTAAAAGGGTTAAATTAATAATATTTTTTCTCAAAGTAATGATAAACCTGTGAGTTGGATGTAGAAGAGTCAGAATCAATATAGATGTTTTTATTTTAAAGTAAATTCAGATTGAACACAGTAAAAACCTGTAAATTAGTGTCCGTCCAAACAAAAAACATTTCTTATAGTGAAAACTAACGTTGAATGATGGGATGGTAGACTAAAAGCTTTAGGAATCCAAAGTACAACATATAATAAGTACCCTGTATCAAGGTTGATGCAAAACAAGTGATATTTGACCTTTTTAGAAAGATTTAGCAACAAAAAAAACACTTCTGGGGTCATTTGGGTGCATTTTCCATATCTCTGGCCCCCCTTGGTCGATTTTGATGATTGACATCTCTTTCTAACCGTTAGACCCACATAGGTGGACCAAGAGTTATCCAGCAACTTCTTGGCTTTCTTCTCAGTTACAACATCTGATGTCATCAAACAATGTCCAATCCAGGATTCTGTTGCCCCTTTGAGCGAAAATCCAATCTGCACTGCAGTCGATGGCTTTCCATATTCGCAGGTGGTATTGTTGTAGTTTGAGACACTCCTTGCTGCTTTAATTGCGAGCTGAAAAAGTGGTGGGTCACAAATGTCTTTAAGACTTCTGACACACAAACCGTCCCAGTTCTCTCAACTTCTGTGCTATTCACCTATGTTGAGATTGCTCACGGCCTTTCCTTGCAAACATACATCTCCATATGTACATGTCATCGCTTCTGATGTGAGAGGTACCTTATCTTGCAGCATATTGTGTATTACATTCAGAGTTCCCGTTAGAATAGTTTTTCGCCGGTCAACATGTCCGTTAAAGTTGAAATCTTCCGGACAAAGGGAGAAAAGTGCCGGTCAAAGGTCTTCTTTGTTATTTATTGAGCTTGAAAACAAATTGATATGATTCGATATTAAACAAACTAATTATTAAGTGTTAGACATTATAATTGACTATTCTTGTCTGTCACATAAGTGTCGCAACTGATGCGGTATTGCGCTAAAGGGAAATTATTTTGACCGGACACTTTGACCGGAGATTTAGATTTGCCGGTCATAGTCCGGTAATTACCGGCTAACGGGAACTCTGATTACATTCTGAATTCCCTCTGATGATTCCACCAGATTTGGAAGGAGTTGTGAGGAGGCTTTTTGAACTCTTCTTCTTTTGCCTTTTCCCCTTTCCTCTGTCCTATCTCTGCATGACTTCTCATGTCTCCAGAGTTCAGTCCTCTTGAACATTGCATAGCAGTGTTGGCATGGTAGGTAGTCCTTTACAGATGTTTTCTCAGAGGGCTGTTTCCATGTAACAATCTCCCCATGTCTTTTTTCTAAGACCTCGGAATTGTGTTGCCAGTCCCGCTTATTGCGAAGAGATTCCAAAAGTGTCTTCCTTTGTCTTGAGCCAGTCTGAAAACTAAATGCAGAGGCAACATCAGTTTCATCACTGTGCTTTCGTTGTAAATTACATTACATTACATTTAGCTGACGCTTTTATCCAAAGCGAATTACAATAAGTGCGTTCGACCAGGAAGACACAACCTTGAAGAAAACAGAATCATATAAGTACATCAGGTTTCATAGAGCCAGCCATTTCAAGTGCTACTCAACTGGCTTTAGATAAGCCAGTCCTTTATTAGTATATAAGTGCTCTGTTAGCAGTTCTTTGTTAGTCATTCTATCGCTCGAAGTGGAGTCGAAAGAGATGAGTTTTCAGTCTGCGCCGGAAGGTGTGTAAGCTTTCTGCTGTCCTGATGTCAATGGGGAGCTCATTCCACCATCTTGGAGCCAGGATAGCAAACCCATGTGTTTTTGCTGATGGGAACTTGGGTCCCCCTCGCAGCGAGGGTGCATCGAGTCGTTTGGCTGATGCAGAGCGTAGTGCACGTGCTGGGGTGTAACAAAGGATTTGATCATTAAGTTATTTTAACTTTTGTCTGTAAGTTACTTCCACTTAATATATCAATTTATACTTAATTTCATAAGTTGTAATTATTTCAACTCAGCTCTGTAAGCCAGTTCAATGACCTCTACATTCTATGAAGTCAATTTGACTTAACAGTGTGAGTTGTGATGTGTAATGTTCTGGAACTTTCTATGGCCTCTTAACATGGCAGTAGTGATGACATATTCCTGCCCGGTGAAAATAGTCCCGGTCTCATAGTTGTTTTCATTCATTGAAGGCATTTAACAGGGACATGAGTTTTTTTTTTTTTTTTACGATATACAGCAAGTGAACCACCGAGTTCGATTCACCATTATCAAAAGAAGAACTTCAACCGGACAGATTGATGACTACGAAAAGCTAAGCGGCGGATGAATACGTTTTTGTAAAGCGATGTGACAGTGAGTGAACATGACCTACAGCGTACCGGGTATACGCAGATCTTATCGGCTGATGAACCACTGATGGACAGGCAAAGTGAGTTGAGTGTTGCATATTTAATGGTTTCAGGCAAAACGAAAAGTAGCTAAATGGAGTTAAATCAACACCTAACTGGTGTTTGAATGTTTATAAAGAGATTTTATTTCAGGGCAGAGTGTTATGAAAATGTCAGTTAACCAAGCTAACATTACCGGATTATGATTATCTAAACTTTTATTAAATAAATAAGTTTCAAGCATTCTTACTCTTATTTATGACGCTTGTGGTTTTTTAAAAGGTTTGAATGGTAACTGCCTATGTTTGTAGCTTAATTTAGCGAGGTTCAAATATTGAAGCTAAATTAACGTGTTTCAGTGAGGTGGTGTGTGTTAGTCGTGTCTTGGCTCTCAGTTCGGTCAAATATTAAAGCTACATTTGCACGTTTCGGAGAGGTTATGTGTGTGTGTTCTGTTAGGAGATTTGGTAGACAACTTGTCCACTTTCTTAAATCTCCTCGCGTTCCTACAAGCCGTTATCTTACAGGAAGGAAACCCAGAACCTACAAGTAACCGTTTAACAATAATCCACTTTAATGGTAATATACAATGCAATACAATCAAGTACAATCAATACAGTACAAATTACATACAGTTCTGTGGGATCCCACATTTACCTGATACTCACGTGAGCCAGCCAGCCAGCCAGCCAGCCAGCCAGCCAGAGGAGAAAGAGACCGAACACAGCGGGGTTTCTGTCTATATCCCTCGCTGACCCAAGGAGGAGTTATCTGCGCCTCCCTTCCAGACCAGTGATTGGCTGCCCAAATTATCATCAACACCCCACATCTTAAGTCCCCAATCCCAGTGGCTCAGCTTCCTTATCACAGGAATCTGAGATGACTATGTCAACTCCACACCTTCCCCCTCTTCCTTTGTCCTCACAAAACCACATGTTAGCAGGTCCAAAACCAGCCCAGTTTTCTACACAAATCATTTTCCCTTTTTAAGCATCTTGATAGTTTATTTCATCTTGATAGACAAATATTTCTTTACAATTCCCTCTTTTGCACTCTTAAAAAAGAGAGTGCAGTTCCTGCCAGTAATTAGCCGTGTCCCGGCTCTCTGTTAAGCTAACAATTGTATCTTGTTAGCAGTGTTGGGAAAGTTCACTTTCTACATGAACTAGTTCAGTTCACAGTTCACACATTTTAAAATGAACTAGTTCAGTTCATAGTTCATAATTCAAAATGTTGAACTAAAGTTCATGGTTTCAAAAATGAACTAATTTATAGTTTATAGTTCTTTTTTAAATACGTTGCTGCGAGCTATTATTTGTCTCCTGTACGATGTTAATGGGATTTGGGTGGTAGTGGATCTGTTTTGGCTCTCTTTTGTATTCGCCACTCACACATACCGTGAAAGGCTAGTCATGTGCTTATTCTCAATGTGCCGTTTAAGGTTTGTTGTCGACATCGTCGATGTACGGACTTGCTTTTTCAAACCGGGCGGACACAGTTTACAGGCAAACGTTTGATTTTTTCCATCTGAGTCAGTACTGACTTTAACGTAAAACTCTTTTAAATACTCATACGCTGACGCCGTAGAGCAGGGGTGGGGAACCATTTTCCTCTCAAGGGCCATTTCAATTTTTACAATATCCTCAGAGGGCCGTACAAGTTATTGACCTCTGCTTAAAAAAACTAAAATCACAGCCCATTCATTTCATTCTGTGCAAAGAAAAAGCAACCTCTTAATCCAGATATCTCACCATGACTCGCGTATGCATGCACGTGCAGGGTGTGGCGTGCTCCCCTGGGAAGATTTTTTTTAAATGTTGAAGTTAAAAGCATCAATCTGGTGCACTTTGAGAGCAACATTAGGAGATCTATGGACACATCTCTCAACACCCAAACACAACTGTAAGCAGATTTTCTTTTAATTTATGGATATTTGACAAATCACTCCCCTTTCAAACTGTATTCTTCTTTATTAATAACTGTCATATAGTATTTTATACCTGTTTACTTTATTCTCTTATCTTTTTTATAACTATAATGATCATATAAAGATGTGCCTTTACCTCACTGGTTGTAGAAAAAGCTTCTTATATTCGTTAGCATAGCTAGCTAACCAGATGCTAATGATAACAACACAGTTATTGACTGTCTGATCAGTATGACAGATGAGCAGATCGCCACTGGGCTTTCAACTAAAGACACAGACACGCAGAAACTGCGGCATGTGTATGCACTTATCGGTACTGCAATTTCTGATCAAAATTCTGTTCAGCGGCGAATTGCATCCCTTTTACTACGGCTGCAAGCAGTCCTTCACGTATCACAGTCAGCAATTCAAGAAATTGTGGATGATTTATTTGATATTGGTGAATTTGCTGGACAATTAACAAAAAAAACTATTGAAAATATTTTGAAGGCACATTGCACATCTGAGGGACTGATATCATCATTGACTGAAGCATTACAGAGTGCAAACCCACTTAATTTGCTTTCAAGAGAAGGGCCTTTAGGCACAGACTATAAAAGACAATTATTTTATAAAAAACATTTTGTTGTCATTGAACCGGTTGAATATCTTTTGAACACACAAGAAGAAAAGCATACTGTTGTTTATATAACTATTCTAAAAGTTCTCTCCGAAGTATTGAAAAAAGACGAGGTTTTGCAAGTATTAGAGATAAACAAACAGTCCGGCCACTACAGGTCATACAGTATGTGGATGGTGACTATTTTAAAGAAAATCCAATTCTCTCAAGTGAAGATATTACTTTATCCCTAACATTGTACATTGACGATTTCGAAGTGTGTAACCCTTTGGACACATCGAGAAAAAAACACAAAGTCTGTGCTGTGTATTGGATTCTTACAAATGTTCCAAATATATACAAGTCATCGATTTCTTCAATCTACCTTGCTATAAAAAGGTTTTGGAGCCACTGATTAAAGATATTCAATATCTAGAAACAGTTGGTGTTTTCATAAAGAAACTTGCTTGTAATGTAAAAGGGACCATCTTGTATGTGGCTGCTGACAATTTGGCTGCACACTCCTTAGGTGGATTCCAAGAGTCCTTCAATGTGGAGAAGTGTTGTAGGTTTTGTCTGATTAGCCGTGAAGACATACAGAAATGTGATGTTAGTGGTGGGAACTTTATTTTGAGGTCACCGGAGTTGTATGATGAAGCTGTTAAGGTTTTGAAGCAGACTGAATGTGTGTCTGTTGATGGTATAAAACGAGAATGTCCTCTTAACATATTGACAGGTTGTCATGCATGCAAAGGCTTCCCACCTGATTTCCTACATGATGTTCTAGAAGGCATTGTACCTGTAGAACTAAGCCTGTGTTTTGCTGATTTTATTTCCAAGAAGTATTTCACATTAGAAGAGCTAAATAGTGAACACTTTCCTTTTAAGTTGTCTGATAGAACAAACCGCCCACAGAAGCTTTCATCCACTTTTTAACGCAACAAGACTATAGGAGGCAATGGACACGAAAATTGGAGTCTTGTTCGTTTCCTTCCACTTATCATCGGTCACCGTGTTCCAGAAGGTGATAGGACATGGGAATTAATCCTTGAGCTCAAAGACTTGGTGGAGTTATTGTCAACTCATCATTTCACTTCAGACTCTTTGTTATTTACAATCCAAAATATCAGACCACAGACAGTTGCTGCTAACAATTTTCCCTGATAAGAAGTTGCGTCCCAAGCATCACTTTATTGAGCACTATCCATATCTCATTCAAAAGTTTGGGCCCCTCATTGAGTGTTGGACTATCCGATTTGAGTCAAAACATTCTTTCTTTAAAAGGGTTGTGCATAATGCAAACAATTTTAAAAACATTCTTCTCACTCTGGCCTCTAGACATCAACTGATCTTGGCTCATTATCTTGACATGCCAAGCATATTCCAGCCTGACATTGAGACTGGGAAGGTGTCAGACGTGTGCCTTGAAGTACTAGACAGTGGAGTCAGACAGGCAATCTTGGATACATTCACTGATGTCGACACAGTTGGACTCACACCTAACGTCTTCCTAAATGGAACCAAGTATTCAAAGGGAATGATTGTTTCTGAATACGAGTGGACTACCAGACTTTGGGAAGATTTTGGAAATATGCATCGCGTCTAGTTCTGTTTGCTTCATCATTGAACCTTTTACTACGAACTATGTGGAGCATCTGCGGAGTTACCACCTAGTAGAGAAAACACCATCTGTATGTCTTCTGGTGAAACCAGATGATCTCAATGATTACATGCCACTTGTGTCATACTTCATTCAGGGACGCCTGTTGGTCACTCCCAGGACATTCTTGCTGAAATAAACCTGTAAGTTAATACACATTGAAATTGGGGGTTAAAGCATTATATTTGATGATAGTGTTGAGGGACGGATGTGTGTGAGTTGGACTGATATCAATACTTGATATACTGAATATTTGTAATTGAAAGTATTTTTTTTTTTTTTCCTCAAATACAGGTAAAAGTGGTCTACAATGCTGCTAAGAGTCATCATATCCCAACATGATATCAGGCACCTCCGGATTGAAAATATACCCACCAGCATTGAGGGGCTGAATCTGGAGTTAAGAACAAACCTAGGCCTGACAGGTGGATTCATCTTACAATTTGAGGATCCTGATTTCAATAATGAGCTGTGCAACTTGACAGACATCAAGGACCTTCCTGCGGAGCAGGCAACATTAAAAGTATTGTTCACAACTGATGTGGATGTCTCAGATTCCACATTGGACACATGCAGCCTTCCGTTGGTCAGCAGTGGGGATTCTGTTGAATGGCCAAACCCCTTCCCAGTTCCACAGTTCTCACATGACGTGGAGCTTCTGCTGACACAAGCTAATCTTCGGCATGCTAAGGATGGAAGTGTGATGGTGATTCCTAAGGGTGTAAAGACTGATATCCTTGACACGCTTGCAGACATTATGTCCAAAATAAGTGCCTATCCAGAGAAACGGCACTATGAGACTGTAGCAAAAGCACTTGTGCAGAAACATACCGGCCTGAAGGACCCAGGGTCCGAAAAAGGATGGCAATCCTGGTTTTTCAGCCTAAAGTTCAAACTGGGGAACTATCGGCAGAAGTTGAGTACCGCAGGATGCCATGAAGTGGTAGTAAACAAACGAAAAGGAGTGGAAGCGAAGGGGAGTCATCTTAAAAAGTCGAAGAAGGGTGAGGTCAACTATTGTCCAGATCTCCCTGAAGGATTGAGTAGTGATGACATGGAAGAGAAGCGTCAACAAATGGAGATGGAAATGCCCAAAAAAGACCCTGATCACCAATTCATTGAGGCATTGATGACCGATACCTTTTCTCAGCGTCGGAGAGAGATCGTTGGAGATCAGCCACTGATCACAGAACTAAAGTCCAGATGGCCAGCTCTGTTCAGTGAGAGACAGGTAATCAGTCCTACAATTGTACATTCAAACTATAAAGCATCTTATTTCATATATTTTATCGGTCTTATTCAATCATGTGAAATTTGAAAACTTTAAATCACGCATGTAGAGAGACAAAATTATCACTTTATCAATATTATTGCAGATTCGAGTCAATTGTTTAAAAGCTATTCAAAAACACATCCTTTTGCATGTTAAAGACGGGTATATCATTTTGAATCAAGTTCTACTGCTGATGACAATAATTTAGCCACCATTTGTTTGCTACAAATGAAGCTTAGCGCAAGTTCAATCAGGAAGACTAATACCCCCTGGTGTTACACGTCAATCTCCTCTTCCATTAAGTAATCAGGGGCGTTACTCCCCAGCTAGCCAATCATCGCACCTGCTAACCCCTTTAAATCTGCTCTTCCCTCTCTGTCAGTTGTCATTTCAGGCGTCAACGCACAACCCTCCTCCACCCCTTCGCCTCCTGTCTCCTAATTCAGGGCCAAGCTAATCATTTTTCCTTCAGACCAGACCGAACCACTTAACACCACCAGTGTCTAGACCCCGGGGGGGGTTCATCGGAGCGGTTTTCCCCTCCCGAATGATCATCCTACAAACTGGGGCCTAATCTCCAAACATCAGTTAATTCATTGTTGTAATCTGTCAATCATCATTTTCTTATACCATGTGTCCCGGTAATAAACATGTAATACATCACGTCTCTCCTGATTGAAATGTGTATATCCCACTGCATTTGTTGTCCTGCAGAACACAAATGAGAGGAGGAGGACTGCTGCTCTCTTGGGACTATCACACTTCTTGTCTGGCGAAAATCAGGCAAATGTCATCAGGATGTGTGATGTAAGATCATAACTGTCTTTAATTACTTTATGTAATTGTACATTTTAACATAAATCAACCCAAATCACCCTGTGCCCAAAGTTTCCTTCAAAAGTAATGTTAACAATTACCTTAATTTAACTAAAATAATTGCAATAAAGAATGATACATTTAATATAAACAAAAACAGCAAGAAAATAAATGTTTAACTATTAAATAATATAAATAAATATATAACTCAAACTGTGAAAAGGGAGGCAATGAGGCAATTGAAATGATGTTCCATCACATTGCACTTTAACACTGAACTGTAGATTTTAGCTTCTATGTTTATAGCAGAGGCCTCTTAATTAGCTTTGTAGATAAAAAGTACTTGTAATAAACTGAGCTCACTTTTATTTCTCCTTTTTTAAGGCGAGACACGGCAGGCAAAAACATCGTTTTTCAAGTACTGGTAAATGTTGAGATTTTGTGCTATTTTGATTCCATAACATGTTTTCTTTCAGGCTTTTGGAAGGAAAACGTATAAAATACACATTTAAGTGTACATTTTACAATAGTTTGTCTACTTGCGTCTATTATAGATTTCTCCTAAATTCACGAAAAGTTAGCATTCTAACGTAACATAAAGTACCGCGACCGCTGTGTGCACCATAGCCGCTTTCACCATAGCCGCTTTTAGTGCCGGCACTAAAGTACCACTAAAGTACCACGGCACTAAATCCGCCAGGGGGCTAGTGCCAATCGCATTCACACCGCAGTACTTTCCCTGAGGCACGATTACGCTGACGTCACTTCGTCTTCTTCTTCTCTGGGTTTACTGGCAGGCCGCAAAACCACTTCACGGCGAGTACAAAAAAAAAACAAGAGAAGAAGAACTACACGGGGGAGGGGGTATAAAGCTCACCCGCTGTATGAGGCGTTTGTTTACTTTCAGACCTCAGACATGATGGAGTTCAATGAGCTTGTTGTCTTTGTGCTCATGTTATACAGCTTTGTAACTGGGTTATTGCAGCCAACTAGGGATTTGACCCACGCGTCGGATGCTGTAAGTGCAATGCTGGTTCGGAATCGAAGGCGTACTATAACGAGTATTTCAACCGCAAAGGCTGGCACTCGCTCGTCCTGCAGGGTGTTGTGGATGCTAGGGGCCTCTTTTGGAGTGTTTTTGTTGGCTTACCAGGTAGCATGCATGATAGCAGAGTGTTCAGCATGTCCTCACTGGTTAGTTTTGTGGATAGGGGTGGTCTACTTCCTCATGTAACAAGGAATATTGGGGGAAATTATGTGGGTTACTATATCCTTGGGGACTCAGCCTACCCCCTGCAAAGATGGCTGATTAAACCTTTCCAGGACAATGGAAGGCTTTGTACAGTGCATTTGGTTCTCTCTTTTATTTACCACATTCAAGACAGGCACAATTACAATAGTGCAGACACACCTTTGTGCAAAGACAATATGTCAGTATCAAAACAGTGTGGCAATATAATAACAAACTGCCAGGTGTCATATGCACATTAAATAGGCTCAGCAGTTAACACACCTTTATTATATATCCTCCTAAGATGTTCCCTTACTATAATTAATTAAAATATTGAACTCACAACACTGGCAATTACAAACTTAACCATTTCTCTTTCAATAAATAAATAGTGCTTGTGTTGATGGACGCCGTTTCGAAATACAATGAAATGATCTATTTCAAAGCCACATTGTGGGTGGGACACAACTAAAGCTTCGCCAGTTTATAACCGATGAAACATGATGGCATCAGAATAATCACTTAAATGTGATTTATAGGATGCTACACAGGTCACTGTAAAGATAGTGTCAGAGGAGAAATAAGCAAGATACATTATCTGTTAAATCGCCATGGAGGTTATCTTTTATTTATCAGCAGCAGATCAATAAGTGTCAGTATCAAAACATAACACTGGCAAATACAATAGGTAGGCTCAGCAGACAGACCGTAGTGCAAAGTTAAAGTGTCACATGATTATCTACTAAATAGTGAATTCAGCATCAACTTCACCAAGATGAAGTTCAAAACAATGTAACAGACACACCTTAGTGCAAGTTAGGTGTCAGTATTAAAAAACAGTGGCAATATATATATAATAACAATAGAAAATCAACTTCAATCAAATGTACCCAAAACAAATATATAAAAATAGCACTGTAAGAGTTTAACTGTGGGCTAAGCCCTGAATGTTTCCATGTCCAGGAAACACCGCTGTGTGTCAATATTTAAAACAATACTACAGGGAGGAAGGCCTGTTTGACTTCACTAGCTCTGAAAGCACTCCCAGAAACCCCTGCTGAAAAGCCTTTTGTTGCTCCATTTGCTGTGCCAAGACTGCATCCCGTTCATCCTGGCGCTCCATCATCGCAATCACCCTGTCCTCTGTTTCCTGGGCCTTGTGTAAAAGCATCATCTGGTCCTCGTGGATCGCCTTGCTGGCCATGGCACGCCTGTCCTCCATAGTCTCGATGGTGGCAAAGAAGTTCTCATCATGTGTGTCCTGTGCGCGCTTTCCTAAGAGGAAACATTATTTAATCACCATGTAGTTTTACAGGCAGAAGGGACACGGTCAGGCTGTTAGGGCTATTCCGACTGATAGGGTTAGGCACAGACACACACACACTCACAGACACACAAAGACAAACACACACACACACACGAGAGAGACACACGTTTTCTTACCAGAAGTCATGTGACCTAGCCCGGATGTTTACAATTTTGTGAGCGTAAAATGGGCGCGAAAAGTGTAAACGCCTGCCTAGGCAAACACGTTTTCCACGGTGTTTCATAATTCATAATTGTACCATGAAGGAAGTAAACGTGATTGTGAAGCTACAGTGTGTGTGAACGTACTTTTGCGTTTGGTTGATGAAAAGGGAGACGAGCAACGGCTGCTGTTGCGATCGGGAAAGGACAGTCCACTCGTTTCCAATCCAGCGAGTTGTCCCGCCTCGCCTGAAACAAACAAATGTAGTGCCATGAGTTAGTGAAGCATATTACAGAAAACACTGCCCACTTATTCACAAGACAACACGTTTTCATGGCGGCCGAGAATAGCTAGTTAGATGTTATGTTATTAGCCAGCTCAGGGCCGGCTAACAGTGTTAGCCAGTTCAGCCTGCTCATGGCTACCTCGATCTACTGAGCAAATAAAAGTGCATCTGAGACCAGTAATGTGCATATTAAAAACCCCAGTACAAGTAGTTTATTTTACCTGCGTCGTTGTCGTCGTTGCTCACTTCACAGCCGACTGAATCCGCCGTTTCAGCGAGCTCCCACAGCAGCGTGCCCGAGTCGATGGTCGCCGTTGTCCCGGAGAACGAGGGACACTTCCTCATCATTCCACCGCTCCGGTGCTGTACGTGTTGTCATAACTGCTTTACAAACATCCTACTCGCTCAGGTGTGGATGTGGTTTTGTAGCGAGGAAAAAAATGGCTGCCTAACAAAACAAATTCAGAGTCTAACGGGACGTGGTTTGCAATTCGCCCAGCCAATAGAAATAGAATAGAAATTGGCACTCTTTGTCACCAGGTTCGTACCACCTCTCTAGCAGGGACTAAAAAGTACCAAAAGAGTTCCCGGCACTGAGTAGTCCCGGCGGTGTGAACGCGACATTATTGGTACTAACGGAACTAAAGAACTAAAGTACCAGGGAAAGTCCTGCGGTGTGAACGCGGCAGTCAACAGAGATATCGTTGGAAAGCTCCGTCTCTCCTGCACAATCTCATCAGATCCAAATATGGTCATTTCCTTTGTATCAGCAACCAATCGTGAAAGCACAAATGGGTCTTAAACCAAGAAACGAAATCTCATTGGCTGGTGTCAATTTCTGACAACGTGATTCGTTCAGATGCGTCACGGGGTGTGCTAAAACACTTCCTGGTTAGCTTTCCGCTAGAAATTGAAATCTCAAAATGGCAAAAGAACGGCGAAAAAAACGTTCACAGAGAAGACAACAACAATTGTCGCTTGCACGAAGCAAAGTTATACAAAAAACAAATGACCCCGAACATGAAATACCTTCACGGAGTGCGTCGAGGCGCAAACTATCATCCAAAGAACAGGAGGGTTCAGCTAGCGCCTCACTGCAATCTTTAAAGGTCCTTTTCTCAAAATGAGTTTTTTCTCCTACTCTGAGTTCGAAATGTCAACTTCAGTAGCACGCAGATACACCAAACCTTACAGTTATATTCCTATCAATATTATGAAGGCTTTTACAGAAGGGTTTGTTCATATATTATTCATAGCCTGAAGTATACAACATTGTATACCTAAAAACATGGAGAAAATTGATATTTTAGGGTTATTGACAGTATTTTCTGATTTATGGAGTGATAAAAAGAGATATCCAATATCCCTTCTGTAAAAGCCTTAGATACTAATATGACTGCAAAATGAAACAAGAATTTTGAACCTGGCTTTATCCAAAGTTCAGATTTCGATTCCTGAAATGGGTTAAAAAATGTGCATATTTAATGAGATAATGGCTCATTTGCATATTTAAACATGCTATTTAAGAAAACTTGTAATACAAAAGACAATTGCCTTCTTGTAAGTAATTAACTGGAGAAATTTCTAGCTGATACCTTTAAGTTAAAAAAATTACCCTATTCACCTGGGGTGTCTCGCCTTAAAGGATCCTTACTTTATTTTGTGTGGTAATACAAAAGCACACAGAATTATAGAGATAGGAGAGACGATCCCTTTCATTGAGTTTCATTAAACCGTACACATAAAATGACTAATAATTACATACAAGCCTTTCCTCTGTGGCTACATCCACACGTACCCTCCACCTCCACAAACAGCATGCATCCTCTCTTCTCAAAATCAGCTGCTCACACCTACTGGTATTTTGTTGGTCGTAAAAAACCCAAAAGTAAAACAGAAAAATAAGTATGCCATAAAACAAAAAGGGGCTCATACAAAGATCGCACTCATCAGACCCGGTGGAGGATTTTATATCGAAATAGATGTTTACCCACATCTACACAACAGTAGGTTTTAATCTAATAGTTTTGTTTTGTTTTGAAGGATTATTCAGGCGCCAAAGTTACCCTCCTTTTGTCTGCATGTATGAAACAATATAATATCTTATTTTGACATGACATGTCAACTGAAAGGAACAACGTATTGCAAGAGGGAAGCTTTGAAAGACGGGTCGGTTTACCCAAATTTACAAAATGCATCGCCTCACTTCCCCCTGTTGGTGTCCAGTGAACTCCCAGAGGGAGGTTCAACGGGGACGTTCTCTTTAGTGCAAGATATTTCCAGGAAAAACAGTTTACAGTAAAGGTTTTGGATTAGCAGGAAACTCTTGGAAGAGACGTAGCTTCAGAGGACCCTGAGCTCATCTGGAAAGTGTCGACAACTCTCCGGGAGATGACGCTCGACCACTTTAAACATCAGAAGGATAATCCTGATGTGAACTGGAGGACTTTACAGTGGCTTATGGTGCAGGGCAGGGCGAGCTAGAAGTTGCTGGAGTCTTCCAGCGCATATTTATTGATCATCTTTTAAGGAAATTCCATTTACCCCCCTTTGTATTCAGATGAAAGTGACTAAATAAAAACCCTTATTGTACAGAAGAGGATTAGAGACACTTTCTAACGTAAAACTGCGAAAATCGAATTTCGACTAAATAAAAAGTCAGAATGCAGAGAAAGAAAATCTGAATTTCCAAATTTAAACTCAGAATTTGGAGAAAAACAAAATGTACGTGGCCTTAAACGTCTTCCGTATCACTGAGAGCATTTGTTAAAAAAAGCAATAGTAATTTGGGTGAGTCGACCCTTTCACACTCACTGTCAACCTGTCAACACTTAACAATACAAATAACAGAAGCTTCTATGTGTGGAATGATTTGGAAGTTATAGCTGGAGACAAAATAAGTGAGATTTGTTTTTACCATGTTTGCTAAGGTTCATGATTATTTAAATCTCTTCTGCTCGACCCAAGAAAACCCCTTATCTTACGATCCTCCCTGCTGTGCAAAGATAGTGGATACATGGCGGACTACTCCAAGCACCATAAATACAAATGGAAGACTGGTGTCGCTCTGTAATAAACCCATTGCAACTAATAAAGACGTGTTCTTCATTTAGGTCTACGAGGACGTCCTGCGGAGGAACCGAGGAACAAAAGGGATTTTAATGAGAAGAACATTCTGGTTTGCCGACTCCCAACACACGGGGGAATGAAAGGATGGAGTGCAAAGGGCATGAGGCGCAGGGGACCGGGATGCGGTCCGATCCTGTCGTCATGTGGAGATGTGTCCTTGGTGTCGAACCTGGGCTTCTTTCTCTCCACCATCTAACCTCTGCTGGTGTGTGAGTGCAGTCTCGCACGGTGTGGAAGCAGTCGTTTCATCATTTAGAAATCGCCCCTTACACAAATATACACCTGAACATCAGCAGGAGAGGACTCTTTAAAGTAGAGACACTATATACTGATATACACCTGAACATCAGCAGGAGAGGACTCTTTAAAGTAGAGACACTACATACTGATATACACCTGAACATCAGCAGGAGAGGACTCTTTAAAGTAGAGACACTAAATACTGATATACACCTGAACATCAGCAGGAGAGGACTCTTTAAAGTAGAGACACTACATACTGATATACACCTGAACATCAGCAGGAGAGGACTCTTTAAAGTAGAGACACTACATACTGATATACACCTGAACATCAGCAGGAGAGGACTCTTTAAAGTAGAGACACTACATACTGATATACACCTGAACATCAGCAGGAGAGGACTCTTTAAAGTAGAGACACTACATACTGATATACACCTGAACATCAGCAGGAGAGGACTCTTTAAAGTAGAGACACTACATACTGATATACACCTGAACACCAGTAGGAGAGCACTCTTTAAAGTAGACACACTACATACTGATATACACCTGAACATCAGCAGGAGAGGACTCTTTAAAGTAGAGACACTACATACTGATATACACCTGAACATCAGCAGGAGAGGACTCTTTAAAGTAGACACACTACATACTGATATACACCTGAACATCAGCAGGAGAGGACTCTTTAAAGTAGAGACACTACATACTGATATACACCTGAACATCAGTAGGAGAGGACTCTTTAAAGTGGACACACTACATACTGATATACACCTGAATATCAGCAGGAGAGCACTCTTTAAAGTAGAGACACTACATACTGATATGCACCTGAGCATCAGCAGGAGAGGACACTTTAAAGTAGAGAGACTACATACTGATATACACCTGAACATCAGCAGGAGAGGACTCTTTAAAGTAGAGACACTACATACTGATATACACCTGAACATCAGCAGGAGAGGACTCTTTAAAGTAGAGACACTACATACTGATATACACCTGAACATCAGCAGGAGAGGACTCTTTAAAGTAGAGACACTACATACTGATATACACCTGAACACCAGTAGGAGAGCACTCTTTAAAGTAGACACACTACATACTGATATACACCTGAACATCAGCAGGAGAGGACTCTTTAAAGTAGAGACACTACATACTGATATACACCTGAACATCAGCAGGAGAGGACTCTTTAAAGTAGACACACTACATACTGATATACACCTGAACATCAGCAGGAGAGGACTCTTTAAAGTAGAGACACTACATACTGATATACACCTGAACATCAGCAGGAGAGGACTCTTTAAAGTAGACACACTACATACTGATATACACCTGAACATCAGCAGGAGAGGACTCTTTAAAGTAGAGACACTACATACTGATATACACCTGAACACCAGTAGGAGAGCACTCTTTAAAGTAGACACACTACATACTGATATACACCTGAACATCAGCAGGAGAGGACTCTTTAAAGTAGAGACACTACATACTGATATACACCTGAACATCAGCAGGAGAGCACTCTTTAAAGTAGACACACTACATACTGATATACACCTGAACATCAGCAGGAGAGGACTCTTTAAAGTAGAGACACTACATACTGATATACACCTGAACATCAGCAGGAGAGGACTCTTTAAAGTAGAGACACTACATACTGATATACACCTGAACATCAGCAGGAGAGGACTCTTTAAAGTAGAGACACTACATACTGATATACACCTGAACATCAGCAGGAGAGGACTCTTTAAAGTAGAGACACTACATACTGATATACACCTGAACATCAGCAGGAGAGGACTCTTTAAAGTAGACACACTACATACTGATATACACCTGAACATCAGCAGGAGAGGACTCTTTAAAGTAGAGACACTACATACTGATATACACCTGAACATCAGTAGGAGAGGACTCTTTAAAGTGGACACACTACATACTGATATACACCTGAATATCAGCAGGAGAGCACTCTTTAAAGTAGAGACACTACATACTGATATGCACCTGAGCATCAGCAGGAGAGGACTCTTTAAAGTAGAGACACTACATACTGATGTGTTGTTCACGCATTTTAAGAAGTTATATTGTCACTTATATAGGGCATATATACAGTATATATTATATATATTATATTGCTGGATTATGTGTTCATTAGGTGGTAAAAGTGGAAGACATTTTAATCACTTTATAATCTGCTGATGGACATTTTAACCTATATCCTGGCTTTCTATTGATTTAAGGTAAAAAGATAAATAGTAAAAAAGATAATTACAAAGTAGAAAAAATATATATAAATTAAAGATTAAGGAATTTCAATAAAAAAGTGAAAATTGAATAATAAAAAAATTAAAACAAATGTGACATTTATGTGATAATTTGTATTTATTTCTATTGATGTATTCTTAATCATCTGTCTTCTCTCTCAGATCTCGCTGCCACCATCGATACCTGCGCCTACGAGCTGCGTCAGGTGGGAGACGGCTTCTACTGGAGGTACAAGCTGCTGGAAATACTCCTCAGAAACTACCACAACGTCACCAAAATCAAGTGAACGTAAAAGTGGAATTGGATTGTTTTACTAAAGTGTTCGGCATTCAAAGCCAAAGCAGCAGAAGAGACTCTGAGACAGACTCTGATATCATCTTGAAAAGGGATGGAAACTTCTGGAAAAAAGCGCCCTGATGTTTCGGAGACGCTGGATGTGGACTGTGGTCGTTTTCAAGTCTGCAGATATGCAGAGAAAAGCTACATGAATCCATGCTGTGTGAATCCACGAGGCATGCAGAGAAAGTGCAACACCTGGATGGAGGTTATCTGCTAAGAAATGCTGATTCTAACGGGTCTACTCGATACATACTTCTGTGTATATATGGACATTACATCTGCATAAGTAAATCCTCGCTTCTCTTTGTGGAGATTGATATATTTGTATGTATGATCCTTAATAAATACATTATGAAAACAAAGTTGAATTGTTCATTTGCTTGATTTTTTGTCAATGAATAACCAATTTAAGAAAGGTTATTCAAACTGGAGGAACCCGGAGTGCCCGGCGATAACCATACATAACAAATTAAGAAATACATTTTTGTTTTTCTAAATGAATAACCAATTTAGGAAAGGTTATTCAAACTGGAGGAACCCGGAGTGCCCGGCGATAACCATACATAACAAATTAATTCAGTTTTTTCATCCCCCAAAGAAAGGGTACATTTGCGCCCATTTCAAGTGGAAGAACTCCCTTCCTGGTCCGTCAAGAAGCCTACATCCATGAAGAACATCCGGGCTGTTCCTCGATGTTCTCCGGCTGGTCGCTCGCCACGTGATGCGCCGGGACAATTGGGAGGCTGGTCTTTCCTCTCAAAGACCCCCTTGACTTTGTTCCAGAACGTCGGCTTCTTCTGTGTGCCGGAAGCCTCAGTGGGACGTTCGTTAGCGTTGGTTCGAGACGTCTCGTTGAGTGCATTGCTCCGTGTCTCGACTGTTTGTCCTCTAGCCCGGAGTCCGTTGTTCTTCCCCTGGACTGTTTTCTGGTTCTCTTTGAGGTTGTTGTTCTTTACGTGGACTGTTTTCTGGTTCTCTTTGAGGTTGTTGTTCTTTACGTGGACTGTTTTAATGTTCTCCCTGTACCAATTGCCCTGCTCCAGAAGAATGACATTAATCTCCTTGAGTTCAATGTTCTTTGCCCGAAGCCTTAACATGCAATTATGCAGTCCACTGTTCTGCACCCGGACTGTTTTAATGTCCTCTTGCAGTCCATTGTTCTGCATCTGGAGAACTTTTATGTTTTCTTGTTGTCCAGTGATTTCTTCCTGGCATGTTGTAATAATCCCCTCCAGTACAACGATACTTGCCAGATAAGTCTCTTGTTGGTTCTTATGGATTCGAATGTTCTCCCTGATCATGTCGTGATACTTCTGATCCAGATTGTCTTTGTCTTCCTGAATTATGTCAATTTTACGATTCAGTAATTTGCACTTTGCCCTGAAAGTGTTGAAGTCCATCTGCAGACAATGGTTCTTCACCTGGTGTGTTTCACTGGTTTTCAGAAGGGCGTCATATTTCCCCTGCAGTTCAGTGAACCTCTCAGAGTTCTCCATCATGTCATCATCTTGCTTGTTTTCTGGCTGGACGACAGCCCTACCCTCCCTTTTCTGAGCTATCTCCATCACCCCGGTAATGTCTTTCTGGAGGCACTGACTGACTGTCTCTTCCTCGATGAGGATCTCCTTCAATTCAGGGATATCCTCAATTTGTTTGCAGAGTTTCTCGACATCAAGGGCCTTTAGGTCTCCATTACATTTCACATAAAGTGTTTTGGAGTATGTCATGACTTTATCACACGTCCCTAACTCCCTGTTTAATCTCCGAATCTCACAGGCGTTCCTGCGTTTTCTAGTCATTTGAGCCATCACTCTTTCTTGTT
The DNA here is from genome assembly GCF_902827115.2 of Pseudochaenichthys georgianus. NCBI lineage: Eukaryota > Metazoa > Chordata > Actinopteri > Perciformes > Channichthyidae > Pseudochaenichthys > Pseudochaenichthys georgianus. The sequence continues at coordinate 34,712,116 of NC_047515.1, forward strand.
CCACAGCAGCCATTTCTTTGCGTTCGAAACAAATATATTTTGCACAAAGTAAGTTGTCTCTATTAAACACCGGGTGTCCAATATGATAAATAAAAATGGCGCGCTGAGAGCTAATGTCCTGCTTCCTGTCACGTAAAGATTGAGATCTGTAATGAATTGAGTCCGTCAGCACAGCTGTTCATAGACAGATTAGAGCCATCATGTGACGGAATGCGATGATGTCATAGCCATCAAAGGCACACATGGAATGTCCGGTCGTGTTTGTGGTTGCTTTGTGGTTTACTTCAGGAAAACAGTGACATCACTTTTGAAGGCTAAGGGGCGGGACTCTAAGGGGCGGGACTCTAAGCGATTGACCAATCACAACAGAGCCGGCCCGCTAGCCAATGAGATGCCTATAATTCGCTTGTTTGTGCTTCTCTAGGTCTCCATATGTGTTTTCTATTTGTTAGCATTTTAATATAAATATATGTATAGAATAAAATGACCACAGTAGCACGGTGCTAAATTCAGGCACTTAAGGCGAGACACGGCAGGCAAAAACATAGATAGAAGAGACATGAAGAAGAGGGGACACATGTTGATGTAGGAGAGACATGGAGAAGAGGGGACACATGTTGATGTAGAAGAGACATGGAGAAGAGGGGACACGTGTTGATGTAGAAGAGACATGAAGAAGAGGGGACACATGTTGATTAAGAAGAGACATGAAGAAGAGGGGACACATGTTGATGTAGAAGAGACATGAAGAAGAGGGGACACATGTTGATGTAGAAGAGACATGAAGAAGAGGGGACACGTGTTGATGTAGAAGAGACATGAAGAAGAGGGGACACGTGTTGATGTAGAAGAGACATGGTGAAGAGGGGACACATGTTGATTAAGAAGAGACATGAAGAAGAGGGGACACGTGTTGATGTAGAAGAGACATGGAGAAGAGGGGACACATGTTGATGTAGAAGAGACATGGAGAAGAGGGGACACGTGTTGATGT